>NW_015762239.1:0-613 GCF_001515625.1 Sinocyclocheilus rhinocerous
ACACACGTTATTGAATATTTATTGTTAGGCATATGGCCTATTAATCTTTTCTGCATTTATGCAATATACTGGAGACCAGAATATTCCACTGCGGGACACACATAACTTGCGCAGCTGTAATTCAAAGGCAGGGATTATGTTAATTGTGAATGAGTGTGCACAAGCCCCCTAATTACGAATGATTGGAATTCATTAACATACGCATGTTCAACTATTAAATCTGATGTTTACGAAGCGTTCGTGAATCCAGAGGAGTTTTCGGGAAGGTCTGTTTGATTTAAAATGGTCCTCTTATGGAGATGCTTTACAACAGAATTGAATTTGTTTGCATTAATGACACTATTTTTCTGTCTTAACACTGTAAAGCTGTTTCGACACAATCTGTGTCGTATAAAGCGCTATAGAAATAAAGGTGACCTGAGTTGACCAGTTACCAGTTTTCCTCTTCAGCCTCTGTCATGTTAATAAACCTGATTAATGTTCTCATGCAGCTGAAGGAAAGTGGTTTTCTGGAGCTGCTGGTTATCTGTGGGCTGCCGGAAGGCGTGTGATACGCGTGACTCGTTTACGCTGTGCTATCACAGACTCAGGGCCGTGTGCGTCTGGAGGACAC
>NW_015762240.1:0-613 GCF_001515625.1 Sinocyclocheilus rhinocerous
GATGTAACCATGTGAGCATGAAAAATAGATGCTGCCCTGATAAGTGCTCTTCAGTGAGGCTCAGTACTTTTATTTGAAAGTATGATGCCTATTGTATAGGCTTTTTGACCTATTCTTTGTTTTGAATGAGCAATTTACCAGTGGAATTCGTCATATTTTTCTCTCTTGCAGTTTCAAACAAAACACCAATCACATAGGCAGGAAGTGTTCTGATATTCCCGTGATGCAAGCAAACCAAGAAATCTGTGTTTCAAAGACCTTGGAGACATAATTTACTTTGCAGAGTTTGTTAGTTTGCAGAGAAGTTTCGTTAACTTAATTTGTTCCTATAGCACATTCCTCTGGCTCAGCTGATTATTGCCAAGGTTGTGTGTGATTCTGTGAATACTGATGAAAAATATGATCCTTGAATACACTGTAAGTCGCTTAGGCTAAACGTGTTTGCTAAATGCATATGTAGCTTAGGCTGTCCTTACAGCGATAGTTCATGCAAAAATTCTTCTGTGGAACATACTGAATTTGTATGGTCTCTCGCTTCGAGAGACCAATCTACTTCGAGTGTAACTAAACATACCAGCTTTTCGCTTCGGAGCCGAGCGACAACATCGTTCTG
>NW_015762241.1:0-614 GCF_001515625.1 Sinocyclocheilus rhinocerous
AAACAAACTCAACTACATCTCGGATGAACTGAGGGTGAGCACATTTTCATGTTTGGATGAACTACTCCTTTAAATTGTGTGTAACAGGTGTCTCAATCACACTGTGAGCGTCTTCAGCTCTTTAAGGGAAGGATCTGCTGAAGGGTCCAGTGGGAATGGAGGGTCCTGACGTTGAGTCAAATAGATGCTAGATCTGCCCGAGGCTCTAATTGAGATGCTGTTTGCGATCGGCATGATTCTGCCAATGCATGCCAACACACGCATGCGGAGTAAATTTCTCTCGCGACCTGCTGAAATTACTGCTCTCCAAATGCCACACTTTGCCTCCTAATTGCTTGTTTGCTTTTTGCATCGTGGTACTTGTGCAGGAAATGTGTCTAAAAGCGGTTTACGGCCAGCGGCATCAGTGTGCTGCGGTCAGACTCACCACCGCATCAATACCGCTAATATCACAGCGTCACATACACCAGAACATTTACTGAGAGTCCATATGAAAATATGTAAAACATAAAACTGCAGTGCAGGAATATGTGATCAGAATGAGAACACAAGAATAACGAAAATTACTGAGAGGAGGTGCAACCAAAAATCAAAAAGCCATATCAATTGAAAAA
>NW_015762242.1:0-614 GCF_001515625.1 Sinocyclocheilus rhinocerous
AAAAAAAAAAAGTAATAAAAAGTTTTAATTAACACTATAATTTTATCACTTTGATCTTAAGATCAAAACATTTTGCCAAAATTGATTAAAGGCCCGATAAAGGGTTAAATTTTATTGATCAACAGAGGCATTCAGCATGATGCAATAGATATGTTTTCCCCCCATATTATACAGTATGTCATGTAGCCTATCAAAGTGACACAAATGCACAATAAACTACATAACTACAAATAAGAAAATAATCTTGAAGTTATGATAAACATTACAATATGTAATTGATTGTAAATATACGAGTCAAGTGCAGAAACCTTTGATGTATGTTTTATTCTGATGACAGTTTACAGGTTAAACAAGATTTACAAAACGCATCTAATGTAACCAAATTATGTTTGTTTTCATGTTGAACATCGCAACAGACATTTATCACTGAGTTTACGGCTTTTAGATATTAATACATTAATACACATGTGGTGTTCAATAGTGAACCACTAGAGGAAGCTCTGGTGTGAAAGACTGTGAGTTTGGGGAGAACCCTGTTGAACTGGAAAGCAGTTGAACACGCCTAAATTACCAAATTTTGCTATAAGTTTGATCGCAGCATATAATCATTGCTG
>NW_015762243.1:0-614 GCF_001515625.1 Sinocyclocheilus rhinocerous
AAAATACTGACATTTTCATTTAAAAATACTTTGATTTGATTTTGATTTAGATAAAACCGAAAATATAACATTAAATGTGCAAATCACTGTGAATGGTTTTAAAAAACTGACCATGGTTTTAAATAAATAAAACTACTGTTAGTATTGGAAAACAATAAAAAAAAAAAATTATAGAGCCATACTCGAACTACTTTTTATTAAATATGTCATTTGAAGATATAAGATACTGACATGCTCATAAAAAGCGTTGTGTTTGAGTCAGATATGGAGCGATGTGTGTGTGCAGGTTATTGTTGTACCTTATTGGGGTTACTGGCGGTGATAATCCAAACACACTGTGAGTTACTCTCATACTGGATGGGGAAATTAGGCGATGTAAACGTTCCCGAAGGGCCGAAGAGGTTCATCCCACATGTTTTCGCTGCAAAACACAGAAATACAGAGAAGTAGTCATTTATAATGAATTAGAGAAGACTAACATACACACACACAAAAAAAGGTTTTGTGGACAGAAGTTCTGCACTAGTAAACTTTAAATGAATAGTTTCTTCAAAAGAAGATTTTCTTTCTGCATTTATTCACACTCATGTCCACAAAAAAAAAAAAAAAAAAAA
>NW_015762244.1:0-614 GCF_001515625.1 Sinocyclocheilus rhinocerous
TTTTTTTTATCAACGTCAAAATTTTAGATACATCTTTATGTTAATGGAGAATAAATATATTCATCACATTTCTGCATTTTAAAAGGTCCAGCGGTGTGAACGTTTAAAAGCACAAATATCTAATGTACTTTCTTAATTAATATAATTAAAATGATGAAATAATGATCAAAACGCTATTTAAAGTACAGCATGTCAAACAGCAGGACATGTTGACTTCCTAAAAAACCTGTTTCAAAAACCATAGACTTCAATGTGACCAAACAACCCTGTCTTTTTATTACTATCATTGAGAGTGTGTCATCTACTTGCTTTCATTTGGTATATTTTATAAATACAAAGGAGAAAACCTTTTTACAGTGCATCTCCATAAAAAATGTTGAGGCATGAAAGGCGAATCCGACAAAACAAATCAGCACGGCCATGGCAGAGGTCAGCGATTTGCTTGAGAACGCGCCTCTTGTGCATATTGTAATCTTTCAAACGGCATCCTAAGGTGAACTTCAATCGGCGGCCGTCTGTGTGCCCGTGTTTGTTCAAACATGCATTTGCGCGTTTCCGTTGGAGAGGGTGGCCGAGTCTGTGGATGCCAGCGGCAGCCCTCCCGCTCTCAAAGC
>NW_015762245.1:0-614 GCF_001515625.1 Sinocyclocheilus rhinocerous
AACACACATGATGACCATTTGTATCATTAGAACGCATTAAATTCTTAGTTATGACAGTAAAAAAAACTAATATTAATAGAGAAACATGAAACACTGCCATATAAACATCAACCAGAAGAAAACACTCAAACACATCAGACTCTCACATACCTTTTAATCCTTTAAACAGCGTCTTCTGCCGCTACAGAGTCATTAAGAGGTCTTCAATGTGCATGAAGATCACTAAATTTGAGAATAATCCACTTAAAACGATATCAAAACGCTGTTATCGTTTATGTCTAGCGACTTCTGCTTCCGCGATCCACAGGCAGATGTGCGGATGCCAGAGCGCGATGATGATTGAGTGCCAGGAAGAGCAGAGGAGCGCCGATCACATCGATGTGACAAACAAAACACAGACATGACTGCCAGGTGTTTTGCCATTTTAATCTAGTAGTGCCATTTGTACATATCGTCTTTTTTCATAGCTAAAGGAAAAAGGTTCACTCAGCAAAAAGATTTTTATGCTGATTGTTTTTGTAGCTTAATTATCATTATTTGACTGTGCTTGCTGGGATCTGGAAATAATAATACCCTTCATTTGATCAACTTAATGCATAACATCACTGGTAAAT
>NW_015762246.1:0-614 GCF_001515625.1 Sinocyclocheilus rhinocerous
ATTCCATTTAGCATAGAGATTTTTTTCAAAAACATTTTTAAAAACATACTAACCGTGACCTTTTTGAACACTTTTGAAAGTTCCTCATATCTTAAAATACTCATAGAAACAGCACAAGCTAACAACAAAAAAGGTATCTAACTGCATTAAAGCTAATTACAGTATATCAGATGATGACATTTATTTGTGCAATCAGAACAGTATTGCAGCAGTGCATTCTGGGATTGGTTTACACCTACTCTGGAAGCAAGTAGTGTGTCGTGACACAATAAAGCTAGATTGCTCCCACTATATTCATCCAATCCAGTATCCAGTCTGATTATAATAGGACTCATTTAGTTTAGACTCACGGCTCATTTCTAGTTTTGGGATGTTATTTGCTTATAGCAGTTTGAAGTGTCTTTACAACAACAACAAAAAGTGCTGCTCTTATTGTTTTTGTCAAAGTACTTCTGACACAGTGTTCCTGCGTCGCAGGCCCGTATCCCTCCAGAAATATAGGCGAACACAAGCTGTCACACGCGTGATAGGAGTTTAAAGCAGCCAAACGAATGCTGAAACAGCAGCCACGCGCTCGATCAATAGCGTCTGAGATGAAGGCTTGGTTGGGGTCT
>NW_015762247.1:0-614 GCF_001515625.1 Sinocyclocheilus rhinocerous
AAATACATGTTCGGTTTTAATGTTACTTTAAGTTGGGGTAGAATTCAATGAATGCCAAAACTCAGAATTTTGTTCGCATACCCCAGTTTGAGAACCACTGCTCTAAATCTTGCTGTCTAGAAAAGGATTTTTCCTCCTCTAGTAATCACGAAGAACGGAACAGTTCATAAATTCATTGGTCACCTTGTCCATACACTGTCCTTACACTGACACACACATACAGCTCTATAAGAGTCTGACACGCTCATTGAGTGAATATGACTTCAGTTTCAGCCAAGGTCCTCTTAAAGACGCGCCCAACCTGATCTGCACCCCTCACGCGGCGTGGTACAGCGAGCAGGCCTCCATTGAGATGCGTGAGGAGGCGGCGCGGGAGATCCGTCGAGCTATTACCGGTACGTCACCACATGACGCTGTCAGTAACACTCTTTACTGCCTCAGAGCTGGCATTTGTCAAATGATTTGAGAGCGCTGGGTGTCTGACCTCTTTCATCAGTTGAGTGAAAACCTTGTTCTTTAATTGCAGCTCCGCAGGCTTGATGTGCTGTGATCAATGACTCGGGGTTTTCCTGTAATGAAGCTGTTTTCCTCCTCCAGGTCGCATTCCAGACAGC
>NW_015762248.1:0-614 GCF_001515625.1 Sinocyclocheilus rhinocerous
AATCACCCCTCATCTTCTTAGTGCCTGACCTGGGTCTCCAGCAGCATTCCCAGGGTCGCATACCCCCATGACCTGCTCCTTGACCCACTGGCCCTTTGGTAAACGCTGTGCTCCTCTTCACCTGCAAATAAATACAGTGAGGTGCACTTTTCCATCCATCTACAGCCCAAGAGACCAGACCCCATCGTTTTTTGTCTTGGAAATACTTCTGTGTTTCTCACAGCAACAAAATCCTGCCTATAATAATTTTCAGACACTGTTTGGGTGCTGGAAAGGTATGGCACCCTGTTCTTAAATATTTTGCAGTTTATTTATGTAATCTATTTTTTAAATTTTCATTTGATATTCTAATGATTCATGCTTGCTCGTGTTGATAAAAAAAATTCAGACAAATCCAGGCTAATTCCAGAGTTTAAAGAAAAAACTACAAGCTCTCGCTGGGAGAAGTGAGGGAATGGCCGTCTTTCTTGTTTTTCCCACCTCTCGGATCATTAGCATGTTGGTTTAACGCTCCTTACAGAAAGCAAAGCGGTCTCTCGGGAGCGTTCACACACATACAAACCCACCTTCTTCAAAAGAAAACGCAGCAGGCTCTCTTTTGTTTAGGTTAGCCG
>NW_015762249.1:0-614 GCF_001515625.1 Sinocyclocheilus rhinocerous
AATACTACTAAAAATAGTATAGAATATTATAATTAATTGTATTGTCGTCAATTATTATTATTATTATTTTATTTGAATAAAATGTATTATTTAATCATATTAAATTAAAATTAAACTGAATTATTATTATTATGATTAATAATAATTATATATACAATATATAACTATTATTATTAATAATACAAAAATATATATATTTTTTAATTAAACAAAATTAATTTCTAATTATTATTATTAATATTAATTGTTAATATTATTTAGTTTAGTTTAATTTTAATGTAATAATAATGACTTCACTGACTTGATATTTAAGCATCATTTTGTTTCATTGTTTCTGGTTCATAAGGGAAATCAGGCTTTTTTATTTTAAGCGAAATGTTATTTATTTTTTCCCTTGTTTTTGGTGTGAAATGTGAGGTGATCAGCTGATGTGCAGGTGTGCCGTGGCCTGGATTTCTATTTAAATTCTTACTTTGTTATTTATGTCCCTCTTGGCGACAGCAGAATAGAGCGCGTGCAGCAGAGCGTCCACCAGCCCGTCACACTCACGCAGTCTCTGTCGAGCTTCAGCTCCGTCTGAACTCACGTTCCTGCAAACACACGAGCGCAACATA
>NW_015762250.1:0-614 GCF_001515625.1 Sinocyclocheilus rhinocerous
TACTAAACTTGTATATTAATCTAAACTTGGTATATTAATACTGCAATGCAATCAAACTTGCCAAGGCCTTGGATGCAACAAAGCAAAGAGAATTAAACTAAAGACATTGCATAGGATGTCTTGGCTGCATATTTCTAGTGATCTTTTGCAGTTTTTCCAACCCAAGTATACAAATCCATTACTCTGCATGCAGTGTGTGGAAAGATTAACCATTAAGGGATTTTTTTTTTTGTCTTGTCAAAATCTAGTAATAAACCATAAATGTATGTGCTGAGGCTAACTGGGAAGTTATGATATCAAGAGCTGATTTGCACTCGTTCGGAGTGCAGAAAAACCTTCCGCTTTTACTGAGTTCAGTTCAGAACATTTGGCAGAGATATTAGTTTTCTTTTTTCTCGTCTTCCTCTTCCCCTCAGTGGGATCCAGTCCAGTTCATTTGACGGGTTGCAAATCATCAAGGAATTTCACATTAGGGAGGAATGTTTTGGCGAGACGACCTTGAGAGAGACAGAGTGAATGAGAGAGAAGCTTGTTTTTTGGAGGTTTGCCACCATGGCCTTCATTGTGCAAACTGCATATAAGCAAGGTTATGAGAGCCATTATCAATGAAGCAA
>NW_015762251.1:0-614 GCF_001515625.1 Sinocyclocheilus rhinocerous
AAATCGCGGTATACCTTGAAACCGGTAATCGGCCCATGCCTAAACTGGACATGTTCTGGCATATTGAACTGTGGTGCTCTTTTGTCCTCTTTCTACCATTGTCAGTGTGACAAAAGGCAAATTAAATAAAACCAAACCAAGAAAAAATGGTTATAATGCTAAATTAACCATTAATTTTGTTAACAGATTTGTTCGGATTGGTTTTGTTTACCATTTGTCACTCTGACTTAAAGCAATAATACAATAAGAACAGGAAATTAGGAAAAAAAGAGGGAACTGATGGAAAATGTTGTGAGCTAAATTCATAAAAATCTAAAAGCATGAATATTGTGCATAATATATTTGCACAATAACACTTCCCTGCTGTTGCTGTAGGCCAATGTCAAGCCAGATCACATTTATTTATATAGTGCTTTATACAATACAGTTTCGAAGCAGCTTCACATTAATAAGCAGGAAAATAACAGTGTTAATGTTGTAAAATCTATAAATTATGAAACAAATCCAAATGCAGCTGTAAAGCAGCTGTTCAGAAGATAATAGTGTCATTATCTTTTGTCAATGTGACAAAAGGCAATTGAAACGAAGTGAAGCAACAGAAAAAAAAAACAAGC
>NW_015762252.1:0-614 GCF_001515625.1 Sinocyclocheilus rhinocerous
AAGAACTCAAGATGATGTAGAAGATCCTCGAAATGCTTAAATAAACGCCACGTCGACTTTATATTCCACACGGATGGCCAGGATGTTTTCGGCCTAATTCCCAATCTCGTAAATGTCGACACATATACAAATCACTCATGGACTGGCCTGGAATGGACCGTTAGTTCACCAAGAGATAAATAGATGGGGAGAAGTAAAGAGAGGGGGAAATCTCTGGAAAATCAATTCTGACCTTCAGCTTGTTTAGAGTAGAGGGCAAACAGAAAGATTGCTCGATTTCCGAACAGGACCCCGCTGATAGAGAAATATTTGGTCACAACGATGCTTATGAGCAGGACCGGATGCAATCTGCAGGCTGTTTTTACTTTTTGATGGGCTGATTTTGAGGGAGAATGGTTTTAAGAATAGTTTTAAACATGGTAAAATGTGCTTAACGCAGCTGAGAGTGCTACACTAAAGGCATAATCAAATTATAATGTCCAACTATTTAATAAATAAATATGTAATGGACTAATCTGTAAAGTAAAAATGAAAATCATCATTTGCTCACCCTCATGTCATAACAATCTTACATGACGTGCGTACTTCTGTGCAACATAAAAGATATTTTGAAA
>NW_015762253.1:0-614 GCF_001515625.1 Sinocyclocheilus rhinocerous
AAGCAGAGTTGATGCTCCTCATGAGTGAGGTGGTATGAGTCGATTTGCATCAGTTCTGGTGCTGGAGGTGTAGAAGATGGTGAGTCGGTCAGAGGAGATGCAGCAGGGAGTTCCATAGTGCAGGCTGTTAGGCGTTGAGAGATGCGGATGGCTTTTTGAATGAAATTCTCCAGCCCCACGACATCATCATAAATGGCCATTTACTGACAGATGTTAAAATTGAGCCCTTGTCTGAACGTGGTGAGGAGCACCGCTTCATTCCAGCCGCTGGTGGCCGCTAGTGTGTGGAATGGGAGGGAGTAGTCACGCACAGTGGATTGGCCTTGGCGTAACCTGAAGAGTTGATTGTTGACTGACACCTCACTGGCTGTCTGGCCAAAAACCTCTTTGAAGTGAGCAACAAAAGCTGTGAGTGAGTTGGTTATCCAGCCGTTGGCGTCCCAAATGGATCGCACCCACCACAGAACACATCCAGTCAAGAGCGAGATTATATACGTGATTTTGGCCTGATTGCTGGGGAATAATTGATGCTGCATCTCGAAGAAGAGTGAGTATTGGAGTAGAAATCCACCGCATTCCTCAGCCTCACCAGAGTAAGTTGCCGGATGGGCCAT
>NW_015762254.1:0-614 GCF_001515625.1 Sinocyclocheilus rhinocerous
CCTTTGGTAATTATTTGAATGCTGAAAAGTGGATGTTAAATACAATAATGGAGCCTAAGTAGCTATTTGGCTTACATTTTTATTTAAAAATTACTAAAGCCAACTTTTAATTTTTATTATTTTTTTTTACCATGCACTGATGAGTCTTTCACAGTAACATACATTTAAAGTCAATGTTGGGGGTCATTTAAAAAGATTTGAGAAATTTTCCATTATTGTTGCATTGACAGCCTATAATTTCTTTTTTAATACAGCACTCCGTTCCTTTGTATAGTTCCTCTCGGATGTAGCGCCATTGTGTTATCGCACAGATGAAGATATAGGAAGGCAATCTGTGCATAATTTCATCAGTTCTGAAACGGCAGTTATTAATAATGTATCTGTATGAATTCCTTATAAACGTAACTGATAGAGTGCTGATTTTTTCACACGTTTCTGCTCCGTTTCTTTGTTCTACAAGCAGGCTCAAAGATTTATACATCATATGATAATAATCTTGCACTAAAAGGCTTTTCTATTCCTCCAAATCACCTGAGGTAAGGTACAGCGGGTACATCCGCGAGAATACTGATAATTCCGTCATATTTCCATATCTAATACACACACACACACAC
>NW_015762255.1:0-614 GCF_001515625.1 Sinocyclocheilus rhinocerous
AAAGAAAGAAAGAAAGAAAATTCAAAACAAAAATCACCATCACCACCACCACTACTACTACTAATTATTATTCTTAACAATAATAATGATAAATATAACTAAATGTATAAATTAATTCCATTAAATGTAAGTATTAAATAATATTAATAATAATAATAATTCATTGTTATTATTATTATTTGCATAAATGTCACTATTTATATATTACATTCAGCATAAAGGTCTTATGTCAGTGCATTACCTGTTCAAGTTCTGTTATGTTTACTTAATTTATGAATTATGTATTCTGTATGATATATATTTTTTTGTAAGCAGAAGTAGAAATACATACTAATTTATAATAATAATTAATGAAATAATGATTCAAATATTTTACATATTTTACAACTTCTTAAATCTGAAATATTACAATGCACAGTCCAAATAAATGTTCAGCATCTAAATTATACTGTAAGAGGATATAATTAACAACATCGGGCATAAGTGAGCATTTAGGTTGGAAATGAATGGGCTGGATCATTTTCAGAGGTTTATGATAGTAGGGTTTGGGAGGCTAGTTTAAAGCAGCACTGTATGTAACTTTTGGCGCTCTAGCGGTTAATAAACAGAACTGC
>NW_015762256.1:0-614 GCF_001515625.1 Sinocyclocheilus rhinocerous
AGCTTCACAAATACACTGCATCCAGAAGAGAGGCAGAGAGAGAGAGAGAGAGAGAGAGAAAGAAAGGACAGAATAATGAGACAAAGAAAAGAATGACAAACAAAGAAAAGAGCAATAGAAAAAGAAAAGGATGACAAACAAAGAACAACAGAAAGAAAGAGGATGACTGAAAGAAATGAAGACATAAAAAGAGTGGCAAAAAAACAGAACAACAGAAAAAGAATGACAAAGAAAGAGACAGTAAAGGGATATGAGGAAAATGAGAACAAAAGAAAGACAAAGAACAACAGACAGAAAAAGGACAGAACAAAAAGAACAACAGACAGAAATACAGGAAAAGAATGACAGACGGAAAGAAATGGCAAAGAGAAAAGAACGACAGACAGAAAGAAGGAAAAAGAAAGGCAGAAAGACAGATTAAGAAAGAAAAAAGAATGAAGAAAGAGACAAACGAATGACAGACGGACATACAGAAAAAAACAACAGAAATAAAGAATGACAGAAAACTAGAAAAAGAAAAACAAAACAACTAAACTTAGACAAAAAGAAAAAGACAGTAAATGGATATGGGGAATTACTAGGAACCAGAGAGATGTGGCTTTTAGGGGCATTAT
>NW_015762257.1:0-614 GCF_001515625.1 Sinocyclocheilus rhinocerous
AGATGTGGTGTGCTGGTGTTTGGCGGAGAGTTACTGATGGTGAGTGAGTAGAAGTTCCGTGTTTGTACAGTAGGGGGAACTGTGCCAGCGCTCAATTCCCTCCGTGGGAATAGGGGAATAAACGGCGATTACGGAGCAGGAGATGCCTCACTGCGCACTTTCAGACTCACCAGAGCCTCTGACTGCAGCACACGCGACCTCAGACCGTCTGAAGCACACAGCCGAGCTCCACAACAACAGGTTATGATGCTGCTCGACCTGTGTGCTCTACTCAAAACTAAATACCTACAAAAATATATTTTATCAGCATCACCAAAGCAAAAAGGTTACGAATAATTAGATACATAATAAAAATGAAGTAATAATAATAATAATAATAATAAGCTGTGAAATAATATTAGTGAAACTCGCTGCCAAAATGTTATAATGTGCCTCTCAACAGTACACCCAGGACCCACGGTTCATTGGCCCATGTTAAAAGAGCCCACCTCAGTGTGTCTGTGATATTCTGGTGCAAAGATATGGCTGGTGCACATTGCTATATGGTTGCTAGGGTGTTCTGGCTGGTTGTTAGGGAGTGGCTAGGAAGTTTCTAGTGTGTTACTGAATGACCT
>NW_015762258.1:0-614 GCF_001515625.1 Sinocyclocheilus rhinocerous
GAAAAATGTAGTCTCATCCAATGAATGTTAATTGTTGTTGAAGTGAGGCATACAGATGATAGTCAATATTTGGTATTTACAGCTTGAATCCATGAAACCAACTTGCCTTCAATCAACTGTCCGGGATGTTCATGGTGCTGTAATGGTGTAGCAAAAATTGTCAGCAGTCAAATCTTTTTTTGTTGTTGTTGCATAGTTAGCCATTCAGTTACGTGCAATGGAATGTTGTCATCATTATGAACATGCTGTGGTGTACCTGTAGATGATGAGATTCTGATTAGGAAAAATCCTTTTTTACAAATTATTTATTTTTATAAGGCTTCATACAAAATTAGCAAGGCAATCAGTAAACATTCAAATACTATATGTAATAATTAAGACAATATCTTTCTAATATAAACATTACAAAGTGTTAATGTTTTTATGCTATATCAATATAATAAAACTTATCAATATGGTAAAAGATAAAAATCATCTTACCTCTTTCTCAATATTTCAAGTGTTGATGGGGATGAAGCAGCAAAGATAGTTTAATATTTCTCAAACTTAATTTTTCTTCTTACATTCTCCTTTATATATCATGTTTTTATCATTCTGCTGGAAACAATTTCATT
>NW_015762259.1:0-614 GCF_001515625.1 Sinocyclocheilus rhinocerous
ATTAGCTAAAATAAAAATAATTTTAAGATTTTATATGTTTTAGTTTATTTCGGGTAAAGTTTTCTGTATTTCAAGTTAATTAATTAATTAATGTATTTATTTGTTTATTTTCTAATTGGTTTTAGTTTTAGTTAACTATAATCACCCTGTATGTAGCACGAGGGTGAGCAAACACTTCTAATTTCTCATTTTTGTGTGAACTATCCCTTTAACCCGTGTCTCTGTTTTCTCTCGGTGTTGTCTGTAGGAGCACGATGAGGACCGTCTGACCGTATGAGATCCAGGAGAGCGTCGGCGGAGCTCATGATGGGTTTCCCGCTGTCCTCAGAGTCCTCTTTCTGTGCCATACCGCCCGGATGGATGATTAACACCATGACGATTCCCACCACCACGGCCAGGAATGTGGTCCACAGGTAGTAAGAGACGGTGATGAGACCCAGCCGACTGGAGCACTTGGCATCCAGCGCAGCCAGACCTGACATCAGACTGACGGAGAGCAGAAAAAGGCATGTTCGTGTCAAAACAATAGAGGTTTAACACAATTAGCTTTAAGTGTAGTTTTTTTTCTCCATACATTTGAATGTGTCCTGCTTAATCATATCATACCTGAGCAA
>NW_015762260.1:0-614 GCF_001515625.1 Sinocyclocheilus rhinocerous
CTGGAGGTGTGAATGGTTGTGTGGAGAGGTGTTCAGGGCGGGTGTCCAGATCACAGTACGAGATCCAGATCACCCTGTCAGGATTTAATATTGATTTATATGATTGATTTATTTGAGTACTCACCAAATAAATAAATGCATGATTTATTTGAGCTTAAATTATTTATAATGTTGGAAAAATGTGAAAAGAGACCATAGATAGATACGAGAGACTAGTTAATTCAGTTAGTTGTTTGGGACTATATGGTCATTATACAAAAATATCTGCCAAAACCAGCCAATCAGAATCAAGTATTCTAGAAATCCATAATAAATGAAGCTGCTGAAGTCGACTTAAGTTGGTAAACTTCAGTAAATAGTGCTTGGTATGCGGGTACATGGAACCAGTCATTCTTAAACGTGATTTGATGGAAGTAAATGAGGCCATTAACTTATCGCTCCACCTAAGTGCATGTAGTTAGGATAATTATCATTCCAACATACCTGTACATTTCACTCTTCATAAAACACAGTGGACTTTTTGCCTGAAACATATGCAACTATTTAAGTAAATTGCAAAAGAGATTAGGCCAAAAGTGATTCAAAATGGTGAAAAACTATTTAATCCAGTCAAA
>NW_015762261.1:0-614 GCF_001515625.1 Sinocyclocheilus rhinocerous
CATTCTTTATTAGGAACGTGCAGCGTCAACGTTCTGCCAATTGGGTTTCAGGAGGGAGAATTGCAACCAATAGCGAGGCCACGAATAGTCGTCTTTGTCCCCATGTGAACTTCAAAGCTTCCTTGGCATACGTAGCGCCCCGCCGTTTGCATTTTGAATCTGGTGTGTAGCAAAATAGCAGCACTCTTTAAAATTGTAAATCCGGTCAGAATAGCTGTAACATTAGCCAGAACACCAGGCTGGATCCAGCCATAAAGTCTTTATTTTAAAACACATCATGTATCAAACACAGGAGCACATTCTAGTGTATGTTTGTTCATAAAACAAAGACAATTATTGAAGAGTAAACAATTATTCAGAGAAGCCCTCTCAGATGGGCAGAAGAAAATAAAATAAAATCTGTAACATCTGTAACAATTCATCCACAGATCATGTATAAAGTTCAAAGTCTATTCTCTTTGAGTTGTAGAATGGGGCATGTTCTTGGTCAATCTTCCTACAGTATACTCCATCCTTGAAGTAGCCCTCGTCCACCCAGTCCTGGAATAAAAGATACAGCGATATTGGTCAATGCCTATGTCAGACCACTCCAAACAAAAGAGCAATATTGAATC
>NW_015762262.1:0-613 GCF_001515625.1 Sinocyclocheilus rhinocerous
TTGGAATTGCAAGAAAACACTCAGAATTCTGCATTTATATTTTGTAAGGTAATTTCTCACAATTCTGAGTTAATGTCTCACAATTATCTCAGAATTGCGAAAAAAGACAGAATTGTGAGATATAAATTCTGAATTGCAAGAAAAAAGTCACAATTACCTTTTTATTTTTTCCGTCGCAGAAAGAAGCCATCTCTAAAGGCACCAGCGCATGAGAGTCCCCCGGAGGAGGTCAGTGGGTTCATAATGGCTCCGTGTGTGAGTGTGTGTGTCACAGCTGTGAGAGGGAGTGACTCGCAGAACTCAGCAAACTCACTGACTCCCTCTGACCGCAACATTTGCTCCATATGTGACGCATCCAGTGACTCAAGCATGAATAACCTGGTGCTACTAAACGTTGTGTTATGAAATGAGTTATGAGCTACTTGAGGTATGAAACTCCTTCAGCGTTAAACATGCACATGGATTTATAGAGAAGAGTCAGTGAAATATTCAAAATAAAGTATTGTTCACTGAATCTTGTGTCTGTTTCATTGTTTTGTTCTGGCTGCAGTGATTCAGAATGTGTGTGTGTGATTGTGTGAGTGTGAGTGTGTGTGTGTGTGTGTGTGAGTGT
>NW_015762263.1:0-614 GCF_001515625.1 Sinocyclocheilus rhinocerous
AGTGGAGGTTTGGAGAATTAAACACAGACAGCACAAACCCATTCATTGTCTTTGCCAGGCTGAATGAACAAAGCAATTTCGATGGTACTGGTCATTATGAGACATTCAGAAACAGAGTACAGCTGGATCAACAAAATGGATATCTCACAATTAATGACATCAGACCCACAGACTTTGGAATCTATAAACTAAATATCTCCAGGAATGGGAAAAATGTGATTTCCAAGACATTTATCATCCGAGGCGAGTAGCTCAAATCATTTAGTCGAATAAAGATCCTTTAACACTGAAACGACCAATTAATTCATGTAAAATTGACCAAATCTGAGCTATATTTTTCAAACAATAATCTTTTGATTCAAATAATAATCTTTTTGTTTTGTTTTATTTTTACAGATTCCTCAGAAAACAGAGGGAATGTGCCAGAGGAGACAATAGCATTAATGAATGGAGAGATTACTGCAAACACTGGTCTATAGTGACTGTTACATTATCCTTTATTTTTATAAAACGTCTCTACTTTTTGAGCCTTTAAAGTGGAAAATGTTTGAAATGAACACTGCATACTGTTAACCTGTGAAAAGTATCATAAAGCGTTTCTATTTACATTAACT
>NW_015762264.1:0-614 GCF_001515625.1 Sinocyclocheilus rhinocerous
ATGCAGCAACCACAAGTATGCCTGACACCACAACAACTATTGATGAAACAACTTTGACTTCAAGAACCACCCCTCCAACAACTTCAGCTACAGTACCAACATCAACAAATAATAGACCAAAAACAACTATGCCTGACACCTCAGAAACTTCTGATGCAATAACAACTTTGGATTCCAAAATCACCTCTCTAACATCAACAACAGATGCATCAACCACAACTCTATCTGACACCACAACAACTACTGCTGCAACAACAACAACTTTGGCTTCCACAACCACCCCTCAAACATCCGCAAGAATAGCACCAGCATCAACAACTGATGCAGCAACAACAACTCTGTCTGACAGCACAACAGTTACTGATGCAACAACAACTTTGACTTCCACAACCACTCCTCCAACATCCTCAGCTACAGTACCAACATCAACAACTGATTCATCAACCACAACTGTGCCTGATACCACAGCAACTACTGACTCAACAACAACTTTGACTTTCACAACTACTGCTCCAACATCCTCAACTGTAGCACCAGCATCAACAACTGATGCAGCAAAAACAACTCTCTCTGACAGCACAACAACTACTGATGCAACAACAACTTTGGCATCC
>NW_015762265.1:0-612 GCF_001515625.1 Sinocyclocheilus rhinocerous
AGAAATCATTCTAATATGCTGATTTGCTGCTCAAGAAACATTATTGTCAATGTTGTGCTGCTTAATATGTATGTGTAAACCATGAGAATATTTTCAGCATTATTTGAAATTCAAATTCAAAAAAACATTTATATGAAATGGAATCTTTTGCACCATTATAAATGTCTTTACGGTCACTTTTGATCCATGTAACATATCGCGGCTGAGTAAAAGAAAAAAGCTTTACTAACCCCAAACTTTCTAACAGTAGTGTATGTTACAGTAGTTAAAAAACCTTTGCTATCATGACACTAATCTCAACCCTAATGATAGCCACAAAAATTTCTGCTGTAAAACATTTGCACCATTCAAAACCATATCTGAGACTGGGTCTCGTTGCTGCTTTTTCAGTGCTGGTCATTTTTGTAGCATCTATTTTGGAAAGCATCTGATTCTTCTCTGTGCTCTGACTTTCAGCCAAAAGTTGCAAACAAGTTCCTTTTTGCTGCTGTAGTTCATCATACTCTACTCAAGCAACAATCATGCCATTTAAGAACAAACAAACGAGTGTTCTCTTTTATTACTCTTTATTAAAATACTGCTGTACACACAAATATTGCAAAAATGTGACAA
>NW_015762266.1:0-614 GCF_001515625.1 Sinocyclocheilus rhinocerous
TCACCCATCATGTCTGGACTGCCCTGCTGTTTTAAGTGGACACGCTGTCATATTTCTACAGGGACATGATAATCACTGATATTACTAGTACTCTACATGGCTGTAAAGGACAGGCTTGCTTCTATATAAGGACTTCTCTGCTCTGCAAACCTTTTTATCTGCCTCAACGGGAGGTCAAATAATGGCCTCTGAAACAGAAATGTGTTGTGGCATTGTCTCCTTTAATCTTGTGTGTCCGATTTGATATACCATGCAAATTCTACTTTTGCTGGACTGGTAGGTGATGATAGATAAGAACATTGTGTTCGGATGTCCACAGGTGAAGATGTGACCAAACTGTGAACTGTAAAAGAGGGCATAGTAATTGACAAACCCTGTGACAAATTGTTCATAAAGCCTGACTTAGAAAGTCAGGGTTTGGTTCCTTTTTATTGATCATCACTGTTTTATTTTTTTTTTATTTTACGCTACGCTACGCTACGCTACACTGTTTCAGCCAGAAAGTTACTGTGTGGTTTCATGTATTGATTGTTTATTTTATTGTATTTATTTATTTATTATTATTATTATTTATAAAAATTTTGTTCAAGTTTTGAGGTATTTCAGCCATGTCA
>NW_015762267.1:0-614 GCF_001515625.1 Sinocyclocheilus rhinocerous
AGGGCCCAGACCCTCATGCTGACAACAAACCTGCTGATGTCTAACTGTCCACTGCAGTAGTTGGTGTAGGCCAGGCCGAGGGCGGCTGCCATCTTCCAGTCTCCCAGCCGCAGGGCCATCCACGAGGCCTCAGGCACCAATCCTCCCAGCAGGAGGAGCTCCAGAGCGTAATCCACCGTCCACAGTGCCGAGAGCTGCTCGGAGCGGACCGACAGCGATACACGAGTCTGACACAACTCTACCACACGTCCACTAGCGTCTGTGAGAGAAAAAGCAGTTCATTATACGATCTAATCAATCATACACTGCTTTAGTAGCCATATGAGACTCGAGCTGTGTTCAGAAAGCAATACTAGCATCATCATTTTATAAAAATAGCAGAGAACCTGCACACTAACATTATTGTCACTAATGTTATTTTAGCATTATTTATATACTTTTATAGTATTTATTTGCATTTTCAGTTTTACTATTAATTTTAGTTTTTAGTAATTTTATTATATATTTTTATCATTTTATTATTTTTTATATTTAATTTAGCTTTAATTGATTTCATTTTTAGTTTTAGCAATTTAACTACTTTACGACAACGTGAACTTAAAAACTTAAACGAA
>NW_015762268.1:0-614 GCF_001515625.1 Sinocyclocheilus rhinocerous
AACTGTTGCCAACAAAAGCTCAGACTGCCCTAGTAGAATGGGTTGAGTCACATATTGCACGCTTAGAATAAATGCACTTTGAACAATTTCATGGGCATATGTAAGTTTTTGAGGAAGAGGAACAATCGTCACTGCAGGGCACAATGTCCTTGTGTTGAAACAAGAGAGATTCTTGCAGAATTACCCCATCATGCAAATGTATAGTCCGTTCTTGGCTTTATAGAATCTACATCCGAGTATTTGCATGATTTCATCTATTCAGAAGGTAAAAGCATCTCCACGAAATGAAAACCATTCGTCAGGCCATATGTGGTTTAGATACTGGGTCACGCAAGGGTCAAAGAAAGGATGATGCCAGATACGTCTGACAACATTAAAGTCTATGAGCAGATTATCCAAGTATTCTATTAGAAGAAATGGGGATGTATTCAAAGCAGATTTGTAATGAAATGGTCTGCTCTATAAACTGAGCGCATCATCTCTGCCACTGTAAGCAAGTTTTTAGGAAGTGGTTTTAAGCAATTGTTGTACGAACTACAGCACTGCATCCTAGCTCTAACCAAAAAGCTGCCTAAATTTGACAACATTATAGGCATCATAGGTGCATTTCTGAC
>NW_015762269.1:0-614 GCF_001515625.1 Sinocyclocheilus rhinocerous
AGACGAACGAGAGAGCAACAGTATACAAGTGCTGTGACAAGTCTCTGTTAGTCTAGCACAGTACACAGTAAATATTTCATAAAGCTGATCTGAGTGGGAAATATTAACATAGGGGAATCAGGAAGTCTAAGGTTTTCTATGAGTGTTTTTTTTTTTTTTTCAGGACTGTACTCAAGAAGTTCTGGGGTTGTTTGCGACTCAGTGTCTTCCTGGACCTTTCGGGGGAAGTTTCAGTCCTGTTCCAGAGTATCAGTGCTCAGCTCAGTCTTCTGAAAATGACCCTGATTGGTTCCCCTTCCTCTGTGTCGCCTCCCCCTCGGACAACAACCCCTTTCTGGGACTTTTCTACAATGGTGGGACAGTGTAAGGAAAGAGGAAGTTTTGTTTATGTCTAAATTCATGTATTATTACACTTACTGAAAAATGTACAAAAGTTTTGGGTTGGTAAGAAAGAAGTTTTTTCTGCTCACCAAGGCTTTATTTTTTAATCAAAATACATTGATATTGTGAAATATTATTATTATTATTTGAAATAATGCTTTTCTGTTTTATATATAAAATTGTAATTCATTCCTGTGAGGGCAAAGCTGAATATACAGCAGCTATTACTCCAG
>NW_015762270.1:0-614 GCF_001515625.1 Sinocyclocheilus rhinocerous
TCATGAACAAATATAACCTCTGATGTTTACATATGTGCATACCAGTGTACCATTATAATATCCTTCATGAATAAACATGACGTCTGATGTGTTGTATACATATACAACAACGTACCATTGCATCACATATGCAAATATAGTTTCGAATACAGCAAATCCATTGCCTGCTGTGTGTGTTGTCACAGACAAACAGTGCATGTTGACACGGTCAAATTTCATGCGTTCTGTTTAAAGGATTCTGGCCTTATCCACCTTCCATATTTTAACAACTCATGTCTGTCCATCAATCACAAGAGTGATAATGCTGTTGCGTAAGACTACAACATTGTTCTGCACTTGTGCATACCCTACCAAAAGATCAATCTATTATCTATTTTTATCAACATGCCAGTGTGTTCTTTGGTTGAATATAATTATATTGTGTGAAGAAAGCACTTTTTCTGGCTTGACTCAAACATATACAGCTTTATTACAGCGCTGGACATCTTGAGTATAAAATACAACACGCATGTCAATTGCTGTGGAGGAGGACGTGAATATGTTGTGATGAAGTTCAAAAGTAAGTATGATTAATCTGATTGCTATACTCATGTTGTGATATTTGGATTAAGTTA
>NW_015762271.1:0-614 GCF_001515625.1 Sinocyclocheilus rhinocerous
AAAGAAGAAATATAAAATGCAATGATTTATATATTTTGTTCTCTTCAAAAGGTTGAAGTTGGAAGCATATCATTTTTTTTTCTTAATTTATGAAAAGTTTGCTTAAGCAATTCATTGTTAAATACATTCTTACACATTTATTTGAAGACAAATATGTCACCAGTTTAGTGGAATGACCCTTGTTTAGTAAAGGCTGTACAGTGCATTCAGGCCCATGAATTTCAGCATCATTCATGACCCTACAAGTTGACCCCAGCTTATAGCAAACTCCAGCAGCTCTTTGACATCTGCTCCATCTTATCCGCCTGCCCCTCTCATTCCCTCTGTGCCTCATATCAAATTATGCCACTCGTCTGTTTTCTGCGCTGCTTTTCGCTCCCCATTGCCTTGCATTGGTCTCTCTGTACATCTGCCACCTGTTTACACAGCTTCCCACACCCTGTCCCGTTATTACCGGACTTTCAGTCACCATGGGAGCAGCGCACCCCTAGCGGTCCCTCACTGTACCATAGCATTGCTCCTTGCTGAAACATTTCTTTTGGACAGGCACTATCACATTTTCTCTGCCTCTCTCTTGGGCACCTTTATATATTTAGACCTCTGTAATAACTGCC
>NW_015762272.1:0-614 GCF_001515625.1 Sinocyclocheilus rhinocerous
TCAATATAGCATTAACCTATTAACAACATGATAAAACATCGCCAGACCCACGCTCATCTGTTTCAAATCAAACTAAACACACTTTCAGCGGAGGTTTTGTCCTCCCTCGTTTCACCTCACCTGCAGCCTTATGACGTCACCGTCTGAGAACATTCTGTGACTCGAGCTGGACATCACTGCGGCGTCCCTCACACCTTCACACTCACACTCGTCTCAGTCTCCTGTTTCCAGGGAAACCCAGCGCTGTGATGACACATGTATTTTTCTAGCAGGGTTGCCTGGTTACCGTATCATCTGTGATGACTAACAGCTCTGCATCGCCACTCAAACTCCAGCAGATGCTTGTCTCTGTCTGACTAACACAACATCATACTCCACTTTCACTTGTCTTTGAGAAAACAGGAGTGGTGTTTGAGATCAAGCCATCATAATGCTGGGGTTCTGCTGTGTGGCTGATCAGTGATGTGCACTAGCGTTCAAAGGTTTGGGGTCACTAAGCTTTTTGAATGTTTTTGAAGTCTCTTCTGTCACAAATGCTGCATTTATATGATCGAAAATACAGTAAAATAGTGAAATATTATTACAATGTAAAATAGCTGTTTTCTATGTGAATA
>NW_015762273.1:0-614 GCF_001515625.1 Sinocyclocheilus rhinocerous
CAGAGCAGCTAAAATAAGAGGCTACAGCCCCATCCTTGATCTTGCTAAAGACCTACCTGAAGGTAGCATACCATCAGTATTGTATCACAGGAAATGTCGTAGCATCTTCACTATGAAGAAACTGCTTGACAGCATCCTTGCAAAAGAAAGTTCTGCAGAAAGATCTCTCACAGAAGACATAAGAACATCCACTAGACAAGGTCCACCGGCATCAAGGGTGTATGAGGCCAAATGTATATTTTGTGACAAATGTAGCAAGTATTTGAAAGGTCAAAGGACAAAAGACAGCCTGACAAAATGCAGAGAGTTGAGAGCTGATGATACAATCAGGAGAGCGGCTGTCAGGAAAGGTGACAACAGAATGCTAGCCATAGTCAGCCGTGAACTAGTAGCAGCTGAAGGTCATTATCACAGATCCTGTTACAGGGTGTACACAAAGGATCCAAATACAGACATAGACAAAGGTGAAATTAACTTGGACCAAGCAGAATGTCATTATGAAGCAGCAGAAAGAATGGCGCTCTATAAAGTTTTTGCATACATTAGGGAAGGACTGATTGAACATCCTACAGTGGTACCATTCACAGACCTGACCTCTAAACTGGTGACAGAAA
>NW_015762274.1:0-614 GCF_001515625.1 Sinocyclocheilus rhinocerous
AAAAAAAAGTCATTCATTTAAATTTTAAAACAACTAATAATGCAATGTGATTTTAAATCAAAGTCCCACACATAAATATGCTCATGTTTTTTTTCCCTTTAGTCTCTGCTATTAACATTTATCAACCACAAAATTAGAAAATTGCCTTTTTTAAATAACTATGCATGGAAAATAAAATTAAAAAAATGCTTCTCTTTGTATAGTTTATTTTTTGTTTTTCACAACAGTACAAGTTAAAACAAATGCAAATTAGTCAAACAAGCCATTAGGCTGTATTTTTAAACACTCAACTGTAGGTTTTTTATATAGTATATAAGGCAAATCAAAGTGCTTAGGTCAGGAAATGTAGTTATTAAAGCAAATCTTGAAGTAATTCAACGACACTTCCCTATTAAACATCCAAATTCAGAAAAATTGGTTTGTGTGTATATAATAACCACTATTGTGTCTATAATTAAGTCACATTTTCAAGTTTTGGGCCAGTTTTTGCATTTGTTGAACCTCTATGTACTTTCACTGCACATGAGAAGCAGCTGAATAAGTCCTGTCAAGGATGCTTTCAGAGACAATTTGTAGCAGGTGAGTTGATGCAAGAGTCCAAATTCAGAAAAAAA
>NW_015762275.1:0-614 GCF_001515625.1 Sinocyclocheilus rhinocerous
CAGTAGTCCAGCATGAGCTCACTAAACATCTAAAGAAATGACATATCCCATAATGAAGATTGACTACAATGTATTTCGTAACTCTCTCTGCTTGATGCCATGCATGGCTGTTTAATATCCTTCTATAAGATAATAAGTGAGTGTGCTCATAGTTTCAGCTGTGCACGTTGACCTATATATTGTTGACTCCTGGGCCTAATCTGAGGAGCCAGAAACAGATGTGGAGCAGAGAAAGAGAGAGAGGGAGAGATTGAGAAAGCAGTGTGGGGAGGAGAAGGGGGCTTTATTATAAATCTTCTGAGTTTTCAAGCTTGGCTCTCTCTTATTGCTGAAGGCCAGCAGAAACACCTTTTTCTGATTATATGTGTGTGCGTCTGTTCATGTCAGTGTTGATGTGTGTGACGGTCCTGGCTTTGTTGTCACGTCCCTCTAGCAATTGCTGGAAATGTTCATCCATGACCAAAGAAAGGACAGGGTCCAACTCTCTACAGTTTACATCATCTCAGGGTCTGTCTATGAAAGATGATCTGCCCCCATTCACCTCGCAGATGGAGAAAAATAGGAGCATTTTATCCTTATGAAGGATATGCGATTGTTTTTCATAATGACTATAA
>NW_015762276.1:0-614 GCF_001515625.1 Sinocyclocheilus rhinocerous
TTTTTTGTCTTGTTTTGCAGCACAGATATCTAAACATTCTTAAATCAAGATGCATTTACTTGATCTGTCAAAACAGAATAGTTTGCTAAGAGTTGTGATAGAGATGCATTGATCGATTGAGCTTTTTATGGTCTAGATGCATTATTTGAGACAAAATATAAGTCATATTTAGAAAGTACAGCCAGTTCCCGTGCAATACTGATGCAATCCGTTTTTCTTTCTGTAAACTTTAACTGTTGTTTCTAAGATCTTTAGCTGCTTGGCCGCTCAATGCAGTGAATAAACATCACGTCAGGGTTATTATCGTTAACTAAAGCTAAAACTAAAACCATAAACATGCTAGCTATCTGCCAAGGCAACATTTGTCATGTTTGTTTAGTTTAACTTGAAGTACTAAAATAACTCAAATTATAACTGAAATAAAAATTAATTATAGCTCTAAAAGCTCTAAAATTAGAACTAATAAAGATGACAAAAACACAAATAAAATGACCAAAATTGTAACTAAAATTCAAAGAACAATGGAAAATATTAAAAATAAAAACTATTTCATAATTATTATCGTTAACAAAAACTATAACTAAAACCATACACATTTTTGCCACTTAAAATAA
>NW_015762277.1:0-614 GCF_001515625.1 Sinocyclocheilus rhinocerous
CCGCAGTGCTGACAGATGCAGAAATCAATGCTTCACTTGTCATATTCCGCTTTCTCTGTGTTTCATCTCTTGAAGTGGTATTTTAATGCTGATTGACAGGATATATATTTTAAATTAAAGGCCTCATTCTTGTTGCCGAAATGCAAAAAGTGCTCAGCATCGCTTTATTATTATTATTACTGTAATGCATTACTGAAAAACAGATGATAATTCTTTTAAGTACAAAAAATACTGCTATTTGATATTGTCAGAACAGGATGATTTTCATTATTGTATTATAGTAATAAGAATAAAGCAATAAAACCCCTTAAATGGCATTTTATTGATTTCTATTGATGCTTGATTCTGCCAAGAAAATAACATTTAAAAAGTAATTGAGTTCTGACTTTTTTCACTCAGTTGCGAGTTTACATCTCACAATTCAGTAAAACGTCAGAATTGTGTGATAGAAACGTATAAACTCGCAATTCTTTTGCACAATTCTATCGCAAAAGATATAAACTCGCAATTCTGAGAAAAAGTCCAAATTGTGATATAAACTCGCAATTCTGAAAAAAGGCCAAAATGCAAGATATAAACTCGCAATTATGAGAAAAAAAGTCCAACATTTGAGA
>NW_015762278.1:0-614 GCF_001515625.1 Sinocyclocheilus rhinocerous
TATGTGACATCCTGACCTTTTTGTCTGATTTCTAGAGGGCTCAGCTCATTGGTTCCCAGGTCTCCGAGTGCTTTGAGCTCAATGGGAAGCCCATGGCAGTCCCAACCAGGCACATAGTGCACTTGTCTACCTCTCAGCACCTCAAAACGGTTCCGGATGTCTTTGAGGATCTGCGGGAGAGACCAAATGAAGACGAATATTTCCATTCCTGTAGGATTAGGAATATAACTATATAAGATGTCTTTGAAGTAAAAATAAAGGATCCGGATCCAGGAACATCTACTTGTTTCACAGCCGTACCCACCAGACCTCTGTATATTTTCTGGTGTGTAATAAAAGTTGTGACATAATTTCCTAATAATAATACCCACACTTGGATGCTGCAAAGATATTGTACAAATGTATACTGTGCACATAAGTAGATCAAGGGAATCAACATTTTTCAGAGGGGCCCTGAATTCCCCAAACAAGCTCCTCAAGCTATTGGACCTTGGTATTTCTAAAATCCTGCATACGGTCAAGAATTGTGTACTTATGATCTGACAGAATGTACCTTATTGAGAGCATGTCCAACATGCGGGTCCCCATTGGCATACGGTGGTCCATCATGAAGG
>NW_015762279.1:0-614 GCF_001515625.1 Sinocyclocheilus rhinocerous
GCTGTTCTCTGTACCTCAAAACCCCAGAAATGATGTTTGGACATTTGATTCAGTCCTTTTGTTAACAATTAAACCCCTCAGATGCCAGATCTACCAGTTGTGCTATGGGACCCTAAGATAAATTTGACTTAATAATTAATAATCTTTTAACTAACACTTGGAATATTGAAGCACCCTCCCAGTTTAGACAAACAACGTGGTTTCTTTGCAGAGTTTCAAGTCACAATAGCATGCTGGATTCCATGGATTTACAACTGTAGCAAAGAGAAAAGAAAACTAAATATTTCTGCTCTGATGAGGATTTCCCCATCATTCCATTTTGCTTTTCTCCATCTCTCTTAGTCGTCTCTCCAACATCTTGATTTTGTCCTCAAGGTGTGTATCTGGCTTTGCAGATGTACCTATTCCTAACAGGACACAAACACACGCCAGGCCCGCTAGTCTTATAGCTGTGGTTTCTGCAGAGGCTCCAGCGTCGCTGAGAATCAATCCAAACATGCCCATGGCAAAGGTGACCGTTAGCAGCCACAGAGCCTGCCTTACAGCTCCAACAACCAAACGCAGGATGAAGGCTATTATCCAGTAGGCCACAACAACCAGAAGGGCCCACTGAG
>NW_015762280.1:0-614 GCF_001515625.1 Sinocyclocheilus rhinocerous
TAGTTAATATAATATGAACAATTTATTTATGCCTACATATTTTTTCAGGCATACTTTCTAAAGTTAGAGTAAGTTTTGATGCTCCTATTGTTTAAGCTTCTGAATACATTCGCCTCCATTTGGCTGTGTACAATTTTGAATAATAATAATACAAATAATAATATGCCCATGTCAAATATCTACAGAGCATTTTCCTTATGGATGTAGTCGATGCTTAACAGTTATATTATAGTCATGTACAATGGCCACCCGATTTTACCTTTATTCCTAAAGGCAATAAAAAAAATATATATAAATATTGTATAAAATAGTATAAATAGTATACAGTACAACCTTGGTAAATGTATGTGTTGTTTATTTTCATTATTTTCTGTTTGCCCATGCTGTGACCTTTCATACCACCACACAATGTCACTAAATAAGCTCAGACTCCTGCAGTGGCTTTTCTGACATCACCCTGTCAATATTAGGTGTGCGAGAGCTTCACATTAATGCCAAATAACTCTCATCAGTTTCCCCAGCTCCATATAACACCTGCATTTCTCAACATATCTTAACTCTCAACATGCACCTTAGACATCAAAAAGACATTAATGCATGCATGCATATGATTT
>NW_015762281.1:0-606 GCF_001515625.1 Sinocyclocheilus rhinocerous
AATGTATGTATGTGTGTCCAGACAGGATGATTTTATTCAATGTATGTCATTAATGGTCCTACAATATGCTTTTTTTTAATGAAAAATGTAATTTCTATTTATTTTTACAGTATGACCAAGGCATTCGGTTGGTTAGATCGCACACCGTCTACATCCTATAGTTTGATATTTGATGAATATTATCTGTAGTAATACCATGTTTCCTCTTATCCTTTAAGGAAAGATACTGGGGGTGTATCCATTAAATTATTGCATTAGCTAATATGATGTCATGGCAGGAAGGGGTTAAAGCGATTCTAAAGCTGGATTGGCTGTATTGATTGTTTGTATTTTGTTGTGTGTGTGTGTGTGTGTGTGTGTGTGTGTCCTGGTGTGAGTAATTCCTCACAGTAACACTAGAGGGCAACTGGCTGTCAATGAGATGACTCTAACATGACGTATGTAAATAATGCAGCGCAAATCTCCAGTGCTGCTTACATCTGATCTTTTTTAATAACACAGTCTGCGCTCGCAATAGGTTTTATTGTTTAATTATGCCACCTCAGGTGGATTTAACCTAAAAAAAAAAACAATCTGTCAGAATGGATTGACAGGAATGTGTGGAGA
>NW_015762282.1:0-614 GCF_001515625.1 Sinocyclocheilus rhinocerous
ATGTTGAATAAAACTAGGATTCATCCATCAGTCCAGCAACTATCGGTCTATCCTTACCACTCAGTTTTCATCCTGGTTTATTTTGTCTCTGTCAATTTAATTTACTAAGTACTTGTGTCCTTTTTTACAGAAGCGTAGAGATTTCATCCAAACTCCCCAGTTTAATAACGCATGCTCCCTGGTTTGGCCCTGTTTTTTGCGTTTTCTCAGTTATTGTTGGTTCTGTCGGATGTGTGTGTTTTAGTTCTAGCGTGAGAATAACGTGTAAGTGGCTCGTCTCTTTTGTTTGACATTCATGGAATAACTGATGCTTCCGGCTGGAAGATCTTCTTACACCAGCAGACTAACCATCACACCAGAACATCTCTGTTTCTCTCTCATCCCCTCTTTCTCTCCTCTTTTATCATTTCATCAACATTGTATTCTGCCTTTTGTGGATTTGGACTGAACGTTGTTTTATGCCTAAAAACCAGAAGAAACAGCTCACCCAAAAACACCAGTATTCACTCACCTTCAGCTTCCAAACTCGTATGTTGTTGTTTTTTTCCTTGAAGCACAAAATTAGATTTTCTGAAGAAGCTCCAGAATAGACCCCAAACCCCCATAAAAGCATC
>NW_015762283.1:0-614 GCF_001515625.1 Sinocyclocheilus rhinocerous
TATGTTTCATACTGCACGTTTTGCCTCAAGTATCCTTCATGTGCTAATAGTTATTTTTCTGTTTTTAAGGGGAAATTACTAAAACAATAGAAAACAAAAAGTGAGGCTACCTATTGCTGCTGCCGTTTTTTCCCCACTATTTTCAATGTGTAAGGTATACATTTTCACCACTTGCCATTCTTTCAAATCCTGAGCTCATGCTTTCATTACAGCTGTACATACTTTTCACATAAGATTATTGTAACGTGATGAGAACATCTGATATGAATCTATACTGTACAGTAATTTCCAGTACATTTGGCAGTCTCTACCATGGCAAGGCCACTGTTTACAGTATCACATGCTTACGTTAATGTACAATGCCTGTATTTGATGTGACAGTTAGCTGTCATCTATCTCCATCTCATCTGATTCGTTTGCTTACAGTCACTTCGGCACTAAATCAGAACATTGATGTCATTTTTCACTAAACTCACAGCGGTCACACGTGTAACACAGTGTTCACCTTGTGCTTTCATATCGCTAAAGAAACCTCGACCTTGCTGAACCATTTGTTCAATGAACTCATTAATCATCATGAAATACCATAGAAACATTAATTTAGATCACACACA
>NW_015762284.1:0-614 GCF_001515625.1 Sinocyclocheilus rhinocerous
GATAGATAGATAGATAGATAGACAGATCGATCATAAATAGGCATTGGTAGGGTCTTTTGATTGGTTACTTGACCTTTCTAGGGTATTCTAGCTAGGATGTTTTAGGTAGTTGCCTGGCATTTCTATGGTCTTTTGGCTGGTTACTAGATGTATAGGTTATTCTTGTTGTTAGGATGTTCTAGTTAGTTTCTAAGCGTTGCTAAGGTCTTTTGGTTAATTACTGGACATTTCTATGCTATTCTAGCTGGTTCTGGCCTCAGATCAGCTAAGCATAATGAGCTCAATTCAAAGAAAAATTCGTTTTCTTACATTTACAACAGGTGATTCAGTGACTTCAGTTTCCTTTTGCCTAAGCAGCAGTTTTACAGTGGGATAAAACTGGAAACTAACGGCAGTATCACCTCACACATTTGCAGAAGGTGCAAAGTCTCTTCCTCCCTAAACTGCATTACCCAGCATTCTGAGGCCACATGGTGTTTCCTCACCTCTAGTTGGCCTCCTCTGCAAGTGTGTGTGTGTGAGCGTGACCTTCGCAGTCAGTTAAAAGGTTAAAGGATTTGTTTCTCAGAGTTAGAGAAAATCCATTTATGTCATGTATGTACAGCTCTAGGCCA
>NW_015762285.1:0-614 GCF_001515625.1 Sinocyclocheilus rhinocerous
CCCTCGGGTGTTGTCGCCACCGCCGAATCGGACCCAGAGTTGACGGCCATGCTTTCCCAGGCCGCTGTGAGGCGTGCACACCTCCCAGTCCCGAGCCCTCGCAGCGGGATGATTGGTATGGGCATGGACCGTGGCTCGCGACCACGCCCTGCCTTGGTTCCTTTCTTCCCGGAGGTGGATGGCCCCTTTTCGGCCAGAAGCCGCTTGTCTGCCTCCTCCAACCTCACTACCCTTGATGGAGGGGCAGCTAGGGGGTACGTTGACATTCCCCAGGTGGAGAATGCGGTTGTGGTGCACCTGTGCCTACAAAACGCCTCCACTTGGAGGAATCGTTCTCGTCTCCCATCCAAAGCTTGTAAGCTGACGGCGGCTCACCACCAAAGCTGCAGTCCTGCGGGCCAAGCCACCTCTGCCCTGCATGCCATGGCTATCCTGCAAGTACGCCAAGCCAAGGCACTAAAACAAATGCACAAGGGTACTGTAGTACCGACCCGAGGTTAATGCAGGAACTGTGCACGGTGACTGACTTCGCCCCCGGGCGACGAAAGTCACAATGTGGTCCCTCGGGGAGGCGATGTCCACGTTAGTGGTCCAAGAGCGCCATCTATGGTTCA
>NW_015762286.1:0-614 GCF_001515625.1 Sinocyclocheilus rhinocerous
AACTGCTGGAATTGAAGAGAGCAAAGCCAGGAGGTGAGCGCAAGAGAGACCCATGTCTCGCCTGTTACTGTTTAATTAGCCTACTGGGCTTTTGAGGCCTTGAGAAATGGCGGTGTAGATCCGACCTTCTTAATCCCAACCTGCCATAAACAAGTCCCGAGCCCACCGCCCGGTCCACTCTGGCAGGGATGGGAGAGAAAGTCCCCGATGTACCTGTCAAAAGACTTAAATCTCACCTCGATTTTCCCCTGAAGGCTTTGGAGGAACCATTTTTAATCCTGCCCCCCTTATTAGATGCATGATTTTATTGATTCCTTCTCCTCTGCTGCTCTTTATAGTGTAGCTATTATGGTAGAAGAGAATAAAAGAGTAGTGATTTAAAACATCGCAGTGCAGGACTCAATGAAGCCGGGATTGCCTGGGACACTTGGCAGCGCAGACGTGTCTTTATCCACAAGCATGCTGACATAAAAATGATCAAAACGTCCCAGCTCTCTTTTTGTGATCCTGCTCATCCTCTCCTTAGTTTATCAACATCTCTGAGAATTTGGAGAAGGTAAAAAGCATGTCTGTTACTTTTATGAAAAGTGAGAATGGTACCCTGCATCGGTAGT
>NW_015762287.1:0-614 GCF_001515625.1 Sinocyclocheilus rhinocerous
AATTTATAGGTTATAACTGCATCTGTCTCGGATGTAGAAGATTTAATTTAATGCAGATTCCAAATTCTAGTTAACCTATAAATGTGCAATATTTTTGGCCCATATTCAAGTGTTTTTGCTCATGCATGGCAGGGAGGCGCCCGCGCGACCACTTGCATTTTTCCTGATAATGAAACAACTTAAAATCAGTTTGAAACTGATTTTATGTATGTAAACTCAAAATAAAAAACTTGTTTGAAGTTTGATTTAACACTAAAGTAACAATACGATCATTTCTGGTCATTTGATTTTCTTCTTAACTGATTATTATTATTATTATTATGTAGTGATGGGAGAAAAAGTCTGAAATAAATTAAACTCATATGAGTTAGTCAGTGCAACTAAACTAAGATATGTCCAAATTACTTGATTAAACTAAATTATTTAGGCATGTTTGCATAAAAACATTAATTCATTTAGAGTGAGTCAGTTTGTACTGTCTATGATATTGTGTTTTACTTCTTAGATTACAGGTTCCTGTACAACTACTGTCCAGGACCCGAGTGGAGTGTGATGTGTAGGGGATGCTGTGAATATGATGTCATCCACTGTAAATGTCCTCTTCAAGGGTCTTC
>NW_015762288.1:0-614 GCF_001515625.1 Sinocyclocheilus rhinocerous
GTAAACCAGCAGCTGGAATCAGTTTTTGGTGGTCCAGCTGGGGGGAAATGAATCGGCCGTCCCAGAAAACGCACCATATCTGTCTGCATCTCAATATGGTATGTAGGTTGCAACTCCCAAGAAAAGCCATCTGTGTCCAGCACCACATAGTCCTTTGTGCCAAAGTCAGAAGAGTTTGCTTGTAGGCTAAAACCTTTGAATATCAAGTTTCGGGCATTCTGGGCGATGTTCCCCCCAGACATCCACTGACCTGAAGCCCTGACACTTTGCACAGCATGAGCCATGAACATGATGGAGGAGTAGATGGTGCCAAACAATGGGGACACCTGTAAGGGATGTGAAGGTTTTACATTAGCTACATATTAGCTTAGTGTTAAAAAATTTTTTAAAGCCCCATGTAAAACATTGCTGTACCTGCTGTGGTTTAAGGTGCCTGGGAAGCCCTCCTTGTTCCTGGGCCTTTTCAAAAGCTTGGTAGAAAGACTGTGGAGACTCTATATAGTGATGGTGAGCACAGCATCGTAAGCTCGTAGCAGCTTACTGTTATAGCGCAGGACAGGCTGGGTTATATGATGGTAGGGCAGACTGTAAAAGAGCGTATCGTAAGGTAAAAA
>NW_015762289.1:0-614 GCF_001515625.1 Sinocyclocheilus rhinocerous
TCTCCCACATATTTAGCTATTCTAACTGCGCTTATTTCCGTTGTTACTATAAGTGGCAGTGGGTGGCAATAGACAAGAAATGTACAGTTTCATGCCATCGTGCTGACAACGTTTCTTTAGTCAATCGGCAACCCTACAGCCTGAACCACTGTAGGGAAACCATCCTGACAAAATCAATATCATTTCTGTCTTTTTTAATTTATGAGTTTAATATTTTATCTGATATGTTGATGAAAGATGGGATGGAGAGATGAAAATGTACTGAATTGTAGGAATGAACCGACAAATTAAGATATGTGAACCAGGTGCTTTTAATTTTAATGCTCTGTCCATTTGTTGACCTGTCCATAAGTAACATCAGATGTAAAGATATCAAACAGAAACTATATGAGTAAAGTTTGAGAACAAACTTTGAAGTTGGCTTGAGAATGCCTACCCTGAAAGTTTGAAGCAGCTGTAAAAGCTCGAAGTTTCAAAGTTTAAATAGATTAGATAGATGTTGATAGCATGTTGCTAGCATGTTTTAGCATGATTAGCTTGTTAGCATGTTGCTAACATGTTGTTAGCATCTTTTTAGCATGATTTAACATATTGCTAACATGAATGAAAAAAAA
>NW_015762290.1:0-614 GCF_001515625.1 Sinocyclocheilus rhinocerous
AGTCAACACATTCATTTTGGGAACAAGTCCTGCCAGGACTGCACTCATATTACTGAACTAAAAATCTTGCATGGCAGTATGCTGTTCAGTGCTACAAGTTTACCCGTTACAAATGCATCTGTAACCCTTTTTGGTTCCTGCATACCCTTGTGCAGACCCTTTCCTACAGACTCCTACAGACTTCCATTGCTGTCTACACCAATTACATTATAGAAATTGATGAGAGGAAAGAGGGGCCAAACTCTTAATTACTTTTGCTGCAAGAAAGTGCATCACTGTCTGTTTACCTTTGATCCAGTTTCCCGGCAGTAAAAAAGGGTGCTGTACTAAATCAAGTAAACGTATGCATTTAGCCCGAATGCAACCAGATCCACACTGACATTTAACAAGCTGCTTCTTTGAAAGGTTATCATATGTGTTTATTTGACATGTCTTTGGACAAGTTGATCATAGCCACAGGCCCCAGCTCATCTCAGTTTGGAAAGGCCAAAAGAATTTGCATCCTCCAGACATACTCGCCATCTTGGCAGGACATATTCAGAGAGTGTGGGGAAACAGATTATGAAAAAATGAAGTTATCAGATGATTTACACCTTCCATGCAGAGCTATTGCC
>NW_015762291.1:0-614 GCF_001515625.1 Sinocyclocheilus rhinocerous
ATGTCAAATCTTTATTTCTTTAAAGTTTAAAGGCAGATTTCTTCTGAATGAGAGATTTTTTTGCCAGAACATGAAAAACTTACCAAGGTGAACATTTCACAAATCTGAGGTACAATATTCAAAACATTTTTCTATGTCAAAAATATGAATGAGTAAACTTAAGTTTTTTCCTTAACAAATATCTCAATAGAGAAACAGGTTTTTGTTCCCTGGCTTATGATGGTGCAGTATAAATGTATGTTCATTAACAAAAACAGTTAAATCTGTAAAAATTATAACAACCTCATATTTATAGAGTAAAATTTAAATGTTTCTCTGCTCTACTTTCATTAAAATAACCATTGGTCATCTATAGTATCACACAATTAGATCATGAGAGCCAAAGGTAAAACCATAAATAGCACCTATATAGCAACTATATGGTTTCTATGGTAATTGTATAAAAAAACAGTATCCTAAATACATTTAGTGTAAATGCAAATACAAATGCACAAATGCTATAGCTTAATAACAACCATTACTCCTTTAATACATTTAATACAAGTCTACATTAATCAAATTTCATATGTATATCCCACATTTCTGCCACAATACCATGGTGTAGTTAGTGTTAC
>NW_015762292.1:0-614 GCF_001515625.1 Sinocyclocheilus rhinocerous
TTGTTTATGCAGATGCTGCACATGCATTGACTGTGTGTTTTTACATTTTAATATGAAGTTGTCAGTTATATTGATAGTTGTCACTTAGATTATGGTTCTGACTTTGTGATTCACTTTAGTGATTGTGATGTATTTTCATCTGAGTGATTTAAAGTAAAACTCCTACAGTTTATCTGAAAGATTACTGAATGGGTTTTTCATTTGTGTTGTATACGACAAAATCCACTCATCTTAATCATCCTCATCATATTTTTTTTTTTTATGTAGAATGGCTTCAAAACCCTTCACTCCAGAGGAGGTGAGGAGGATTGTCCAGTGTCTACAGACACCTGCTGTGTTTCTGAACATGACCACAGACTGGCCAGCATTACACTGGACTGTGGAGCACCTGTCAACTTGCCTTACAGAGAGGCTTCGGTTTCGTATTGGGAAAAAGACTGAGGATATGGGTAAGCCACAAACATTAAACAGCCTCTCATAGGTATTAACAAGATCATCAGAGTAGAGGAACTCCATTTGCCCAGGACATCATTTTTTAAACATAATCAGGACATAATTTTCGAATTTAAATGATAGGTAGGCATGTTAGAGCAGGTTTGGACAACAGTAGCTTA
>NW_015762293.1:0-614 GCF_001515625.1 Sinocyclocheilus rhinocerous
TTGAATATATCAAGTGGTAGCCAATAACACGTACCAAAAAGCAATAGTAAATAAGGCAATACATAAAGAATATCAAGTAATTTTACCATTTGAATTACATTTAATTGTCATTGAATATATGTATATGAATATGAATAATATATTTTTGACAGCACTAATATATATACATAATGTATGTGTGTGTATTGTTATGTATATATAAATATACACACACATACAGCATGTATTTTGAAAATATTTACATGTATACATTTATATTCAAGATTCAGTTAATTTCTGAAGTAAAGCGAATGCGAATCAGTTGCTCTGCTGAGATGCAGATTTAAACGGCACGCTTTCAAAAACAAACACTTCATCATGCCTGTGTTCCTTTACAAAAACAACGAATTAATGCTGAAAATATTTTATCACATGATTAATAAGTAGTATTGATTATAACTAACAATGTTTATTTATATTAATAATAATGTCGTACAGTAGGTGGCGGTCTTTTTTCCACACACGTGACCTTTTAAAAACTCAATTTCCCATCCTCCTTTGCGCGGTGTGCCACACTTCCGGTTTGCTTTAGGTTCGCTCGCTAGCACACGTGGGGTTTTAGCCGCTCGCTACAC
>NW_015762294.1:0-614 GCF_001515625.1 Sinocyclocheilus rhinocerous
TGTTCTATATGCAACAGCGACGGTATCTTTCACAATAAATGTTCTCGAGTTCATGATGCGATGGTTGTGACTGGCGCAAGGTTAGCTCAGACCCATGCAATCTACAGGAAAAGCCTGTAACCCTTTCCAATGATTTGTCTGCACTGAAGCGATGACATTGACATTCACTTCCGTTCCCAGTACCTCAGTGTACAATAAGAGCAATAAGTATCCACAAAAGTAAAACAAAACATTGTGGAGAAACCAACCATGTGGTACAATGAATGGATGGAGGATTAAAATACTGCTAGTTCTCATCATAAGCAAGTCGTTTCTTTTGGTCTGCGCTTAATCACAGAAACCGCTAGTAGCGGCCGGGGCTATTGACTTGCTCTTTAATATGAGGACTGGATGGTAGCTACCCTTATTAAATGCCTCGTCTCAATTACCTCTTTTTCCTCGGCTTTATTCACAACTCAAAATCAGCGTACTCTTAAATGAAATTTCAGCTTTCTATCTGGAAAGGTCTTAAAATAAATAATTACAAAATCAATCACAAAGAAATTTTAAATGAATTAAATGTGGTATTCACATGGAAGACAACATTTACAATAAAAAAAAAAAAAACTTCGAAA
>NW_015762295.1:0-614 GCF_001515625.1 Sinocyclocheilus rhinocerous
TGCTGAAGTGGAGAAACAAACTCATTTTGAGAAAACGGCCTTTAATGTAATAGAAATCTGCAGACGCAAATAGATAAAGCACATTAAAATAGACATATAAATGTGTATTTTGGATGTTTTCTTTCCCCTAAACATGTTATGAAAAGCCAAATAGCCCAACATTTTAAAACTGACCAATGCATGAAAAAACAATGTTGTGTCTTGCCTTAAATATAAGCATTAGATGGTATGTGGCATTATCAACTTTGCAGTGTCCTGATGATTGCACTGTATCAATTTATTACTGAATTTAATTTGTATTACTATGTACCTTTTATTACGATGAATTGTTTAATCACTTTTATGTACAGTAAAGCACTTTAGATGATCTTTGTGATATATGAATGCAATTGCCTTGCCTACTTTAATACCTTTAGTGTGTAATGCATAATAACTTTAACAAAGCATGAATTTATTTGTAGCTTTTTTCTTGAAATATCAGACATTTTCATGTCCCCATTATTACATTTTAATAAGCTTCAATAAAATCAGTTCTACTTCATTTTGCTTTTGTTAAAATTAATATGCAAGCTTACTGTGCAGTTTTTCTTCATGCTTTTCTGACTAAATGATTC
>NW_015762296.1:0-614 GCF_001515625.1 Sinocyclocheilus rhinocerous
ATCATTTACTCACCCTCATGTTTTTCCAAACCTGTATGACTTTCTTTCTTCTGAGGAACACAGGGTGAACCCTGCCTTTAAGCGGAGGCATTTTCCCCAGTCAAATTTTGAGTCAAGCAGATGCAACTTAATGCAACTTAAATAAAAGAAAGAAAAAGTTTTAAGTACAAAATTAATTGTTCCCCAGAGATTTTGCCTGTTGGTGAATTTAGCTGTTTTGAAGCCATAATATGTGATTATATGTGTCTATGTGATTTGTGCACAATCAAGGCATTTTTGTGTGCGGATGGCTGGGAGAATTTTACGAAATATTAATTTGTCAAGACAACTCAACAAAATTGAGTTTTAGCAATTTTAACAAATGTAATGGTGAATTTTTGACTAAACCACCATTTATTAATAGATTGTCAACATGTTTTTCTTCAGGACATGTTTTTTTTGTTGTTGTTGTAATATTATTATTTCTAGAAAAAAACTATTTGTTTTTCAGTACATGACAGCTGTGACTTGCATGTGCAGTTTTACTCTTTCAGTGTTTTTAAGAATCATAATTAATCAGTAATATTTGTCAAGTTGGCGGAAGAGAGCTACTTTGACGGCAAAACAAACAACAA
>NW_015762297.1:0-612 GCF_001515625.1 Sinocyclocheilus rhinocerous
GAAAGGAAAAAATGAAATCGCATCATATGACCCCTTTAAGCTTTTAGACCAAAAACCAAATAAACTTCAAATAGGACTGGAGCATGAATTTATGTTGGACTAAAAATCCCAAATTCAGTGTGTTCTGATTTGAATTTAAGAACCGGATCAGTCTGAATTACGAGCGACTCACTCATTCACACTAATTTAGCGAGCCAGCTCAATTATGAATCATCTCTCATGAACACATGCAGTGCTTTAATCTGTTTCTTACAATATGAGTTCAGAGGATTTCAAATAGGCTATATTGCACAACAAGTCATATGGATCACTTTTATGACAGCCTTATTCCCCATTCACTTATAATTCAATTTAAAAGAATGGCCAATTTGGGGATTTTTCAAAAATTTAGTTCTGCGGGAGAGGGTTTAGATTGACATTAGGTTGAGTAAATTCATTTTTTTTGGATAAAGTATTGCTTTAAGGCATGCTTGATTCATGCTGCTAACTACAAACATCAGAAAACTTAAACAGTCCATGTTCAATCCGCAACAAACATAAACGAAGCATGAAAAAATGAAACGGCGACAACTTGTCATCTGAGCGAGTTGAGTAAGTGCATTGAGATCGGAT
>NW_015762298.1:0-614 GCF_001515625.1 Sinocyclocheilus rhinocerous
GATCGGGTCAGTCACAGTGCTGCTCCTAATGTTTTTTTTTTTTTTCATAGTCGCATGCAGTAGTTTTCAATCGCAAATGGAATTTTTGATGTGCAAATGGACAACATTGATGTGCATCAGTGCTTTTAAACTATACCTGGGAGAAATCCCAAGCTAGACAAACCCTGACGCATTATGCATACCATGATATATTAAACACCTGGTCCACCATCTGCTTTTGTACGATACCCTCACACTATAGAGGCAAGATCACATCGAATGTCACAGCAACAGTGCAGATGGTCACAATGGTATGCCCCTACCTTTAAGAAATCTTTACAACAAAATAATTACCCAAGAACACGCAGTTTCTGATCTTTCTTTAGATGTAGCATCAAGCATATGTGGAACAGACGGGATACTGACCTTCTAGAAAGCAACCAAACACTTCAAACAATGTTTGACAACAATATTCTCAATGTATGGCAGCATATGTTATGCATAAGACAAATTTCACCAAGGTCTAGGTCGGCTAGGCCCCATCCCGAGCAGACACTGAGAGGTGAAGTGTGGTGTGAAAAGGTAAAGACAGCACTCACCGGTTCTTTAGCTTTCTGCGCTAACACTGCAAAGGT
>NW_015762299.1:0-614 GCF_001515625.1 Sinocyclocheilus rhinocerous
TGCAGCCTTGATGAGCATAAGAGACTTCTTAAAAAAAACATTACAAGTCTTACTGATCCCAACCTTTTGACCGGTAGTGTATATATAACCAATACTATTTACATATAGCACATAAATTCTATGTGGTAATTAAGCCTCTCACTTTCTTTCTCTGTTTGTGTACATTAAAGAGATAGAGAGAGCACTTTAAGCCAGGCTATGGTGAGTGTTTAAACACTGGTGTGTCAGAGAATGCTGGGTATAGTATGGTTAGTGTATATTATTTAGTTGCCTAGTATGAAATTCAGTCGCATATGTGAGTGATTTACTTGCAGTGTAGAGGGTTGGTTGTTATAGGAACATAAAAATGAATCTACATTCATCACAGCTACATGTGTCTTTACACAGATTTAACAACAAACACATGTATGCTAGCGGCCACAGCACCTCGAGTTCTGACTTGCTCAAATCTCGACTCTCTTTCAGATCGGTTTATCATCATCCCCCTCCACTCTTTGATGCCCACAGTGTCTCAGACTCAGGTAAGTGTAGACAGCTGTGGCAAGCTCACAAATGCGATCTTTCCCTCCCATCTGACTGCTGAATTGAATTTGCTAAGCTCCATGTGAAGTCCA
>NW_015762300.1:0-614 GCF_001515625.1 Sinocyclocheilus rhinocerous
CTCCAGAACCGTGTTTGTGGACCAAAGCCGAACACAACCCTCTGCGGAGGAGCACGCTGACTTTCTGAACCAGAGTATGTGTGTTTGGGTTGGCGAAATGGTGACTTTGTTTTGAGGTGCTAGCTGCTGGGCTAATTCATCTGGTTAGCCGAGTTTGTGTGTCACGTAACGTTAGTGTAACGTTAGCTTCTGTTAGCAAACATCAAATTTTTTCTTACCTGATTTGCAGATACAGTAATGCTTTATATCACTGTTAAACGGTGTTGGTTACATTCATTTCCTGAGCTGCCTACCTTGTCCTAGTATAAACAGCGAATCAATTTGTTGTTTTGAGTCGGATCTTTTAATTCTATTGAACATGTTCACAAAACCGATCTGAACGATTCATTCAGGAATCGATCGATTTTTGTCAAAAACTCACAAATGACTCATTAAACTGAAAACCTAAAAAAAAAAGTTAATGTAATAGCTTAATTTTACAATTAAAATATTTTTCATATTTAATATTTTTACAATTTATGGCGTTTTATGAATAACATTACTCATACAAAGCAAGTGTTTTAATAAGTAGCATTTAAAGGCACAATATGTAAGATTTTTTTATTAAAATATCC
>NW_015762301.1:0-614 GCF_001515625.1 Sinocyclocheilus rhinocerous
CTTATATGCCAAGAAATCGACCTAGAGCTTCATGCTGTAAAGTACTACACGGATAGTAAGATTGTACTAGGTTACATCTACAACACGTCAAGAAGATTTTACGTCTATGTATCGAACAGAGTCTGTAGAATCAGAAAATCTTCAGTACCAACACAATGGCATCATGTATCATCAGAAAACAACGCAGCAGACATTGCTACTCGCCCAATAGCAGCACTTTTACTGCCACAAACATACTGGTTCACCGGACCCCCATTCTTGTCGAAGGAACTGCCTCAGTGTTCATCTACAGCAGATACAAACGAGTTCGAGCTAATAGAACCAGAGCATGATTCAGAGATTCGACCAGAAGTGAATGTCTATGCAACTAAAGCCAGCATCGAACCCCTCAGATCACACCGGTTCGAAAGATTCTCAACATGGAAACATCTCATACGAGGTATGGCAAAACTCATTACTCTAGCTAGAAACAAGTCCAAAGCTTCAGGTCAAAACACTACAAATTCTCAAATTCAAGCTAAACTTACAGTCATCTCAAGCGCCCAACAATATTCATTCAAAGAGGACATTAAGAAACTGCATAAAGGGGAACGAATCCTAAAAACAAGCCCCTT
>NW_015762302.1:0-612 GCF_001515625.1 Sinocyclocheilus rhinocerous
AAGGAAAAAATGAAATCGCATCATATGACCCCTTTAAGGATAATCCTCTGAACAGTAACTAATCTGTGGCCCACTTGTTAGGTTGTTATTATCATCTCTCATTCATTGCGTTTACCTCCACGAGTCACGAATGAGAGCTAAACTGTTTGGGTGAATCTCACAGAAGCAGGTTTGCATCATATTTTATCCTATATCAAAAGGGGGTGAAGTTAAATTGTTTTGCATAAAAAAATAAAGCCTTTTTATTATGTCATGATTAGGGATGCATGATATTAGATTTTTGCCGATATGCTGATATTTTTCAACTCATTTTGGCCAATAGCCAATGCTGATACCGATATATATTTCGTTTGGTTTGGAAACAACACCAAGTTTGCAGAAATTATAAAGAAATTATTTTTAATTTTGGTTAGTTTTGAGTGAAAACTTTTTTGTTAGAACTAATAAACATTATTAAATTTATTTTTTTAATTAGAATACATTGAAAACTTTGAAAATAACTATAATAAAATCAATCTCTGCTTTTTTTTTTCTTTCTTATTTTTGTTTCCCAGACAGATGCAGTTTAAACCTTAACATTTTATTTGTGAATTTAACATTAATAGATGGTCT
>NW_015762303.1:0-614 GCF_001515625.1 Sinocyclocheilus rhinocerous
TGGATGTTAAAGGTTCTTCATGGATCCATCAATGCCAATAAAGAATATTTAGCCTATTTTTAAGAGGCTTTGCATGACAGAAATAAATGATTAGTGTTGCTTTAAAGCTCCTGGAAGAGTCTCGAGTGTGTTTGTGATTGTCGCTATCATATAAACGGGCAGATTGTCCCGAGAGGTGACGTCCAAGTGTTGTGGTCAAGACGTTCTGTTCCTTTTGTCGTTAATACAGTAGATAGGCGTAGTTGTTTTAGTAAACGAGTGCAGAAATGGGAAAATCAATTTTTGCTGAATTATTCAGGAGTGCAGAAACACTTAATTATCAGCGTTTTGTGTTCGCTGAGGATGAATTCTGCTGCTCTGAGGCCTGTTGACCGTGTTCTGGAGGGTTTGATTAGAATCACTAATTTTCAGTGTTTGGAGGAGGTTTGCATTGGATGCTTAATGCATGTCAGCCATTAGATGTACTTCAGCAATGTCATGTAGAATAAGAATGAAATGTCTCTTCTTGTAAATCTATGAAAGTTGTGGTTGAAATGGGTTTTGTGATTATTTTTATTGAATATGTGCTGCTAGTGTTGTCATGGTACCAAAATTTCAGTATTCGGTACCAATAC
>NW_015762304.1:0-615 GCF_001515625.1 Sinocyclocheilus rhinocerous
AAAAAAAAAAAATGCTTGGTGAAAAGTGCTAATCTGAAACATATCTTGTTGAGTTTGTCCAACTCGAAAGATAAACACATTTACATGAATACGTTAAAAAGCATATTATTCACTACTAGTTACAATGGTGAGAACTAATAAAACATACATACCAGGCTGTAAGTCCATAGCACATTAAGGTTTACAGATGTTTGCACAAAACTTCAGGAACATTTTTGATGTGAAACTGGACTTTTTCAATGTGCGGTTTGGGAAATCACAGCTGACGTGCTGGATAAAGCAATATCCTGCAGAGTGGGACAACTGGCACAGTAATATAAGTGAAGAATCTGCAAGTGCTGAGGGACTCGTGTGTCTGTTTCTGCCTCCACCCACTGATGGATGTCGTGACCGGATGACACCCACTGTGACCCCATCAGTTCTCTCGCACCCCACTCCACTCTCAGCCGCCACTCTATCATGAACAGATCCCTTCATTTGTCGCCTGAGCTTTTTGAGCCCAATTGCTGCTATCAGCCGCTGTCCATGGTGCTGATACTGGCAGACTGAAATTGAGAATAACAATTGTAATCGCTAGTGCATAATCACATCCATCCAGCATGGAATGTCAGCAGA
>NW_015762305.1:0-614 GCF_001515625.1 Sinocyclocheilus rhinocerous
TTCCCCGCAAGCCATAATCACATTTACTGAGCTTCGCTCGCAGTTGGACTTGCTTACAATGCTATATGTTCAAATTAATGAGCGACTGCAGAATCAAATGATCTGTAGATAGATGAGGCCTCAGCGCTTGGTTAAATGGCTGGTAATAAATAACCCAATCCTGCAGGTTAACTGAGAATTAAAGGGCTATTTTATTGCATTTGGACATTATGGCTGCTTCTGTCAATAGAAAACTCTTAAGCGATGCACTGTTGACCTTAACACTTCTATTGAGACATCGCCCGAGTACGTTTGGATCCACTAAGCTCACTTCATCTAATCGAATCCCTTTTCTGAGAACATTTGCGGTTGCAGTTTCACTGCAGAACGAGAACAAAAGCGCCTCGAGCGATCCAGAAACCCGAGGTGATTCATTTTAAAGTTTGCATTAAGTAAGAACGAGAGAAGAAGAATCATTCGGATTCATGCGGTTCGAACCCTCTGTTTCCTGTCTACAAGCTTCTCTTCGATGGGCGTCCCTGCTGCAACCGGCACTGTGTGCGGACTGACAAATGGGAGTCGTTCGAGAAATTCCTTCTGGCTTTATCCCCAGTCAGCCTCGGCTGTTTTATTTG
>NW_015762306.1:0-615 GCF_001515625.1 Sinocyclocheilus rhinocerous
AAAAAAAAAAAAAAAAAAAAAAGCAAGAGTTAGCGCGTGTGTACAGCCAAACAGGCCACAAGGCTGCGTCCGAAATCGTATACTCTCTGAGAAGGCACTTCTTTTAAAATATCACTTCACAACCATTAAAAAGTATGCTGTATATAGTATGAATGTATGTAGCATAAACATAATACGGACATACTACATTTGTCATAATGTCACTGTCATATGACTTAATAGTGTCAGTTGTGTTGCTTCGCTGCCATTCACAAATCCTCTCCCGTGGTCTTATGGGATAGCAACGTGTCAATCAAATACGCACTTCAGAATCATGCCTAAACTAGTAAGTCATCCGAATAATTTTCGCCTTTTGTTACTTATGAATACTATGAATTTGGACTTACTACTCTTTTCACATACTGTTCTTCGCCTACTATATAGTATTCAGAGTATACTCCATTTGATAACGTGTGAATACAGATGTTCAGCAAATGCGCACAAGTAAGTTTCATCCTCGCCCAGTGCCTGTGTTATTTCTCTTCAGAAGTTATGACTGTTTCTAAGTTATGTCTTATCAGTTTCTTTTTCGACTGTAAAACAATGGGCCGGTCAGTGTTGCCACCTTGTTGACTA
>NW_015762307.1:0-615 GCF_001515625.1 Sinocyclocheilus rhinocerous
AAAAAACAAATACAAAAAAAAATAAAAACTTCTTTCTGGATATCGAGGTACCTGTGTTTTTAATAATTAAAGCCAAAATTTCCGTAAAAGCTCAATTTTCCACTTTTTATTTTATTTGTCATTTTACGCAAGCCATTTTCATCACAGCACCTCTGATAAACTATAGACTGGTATTTGTTCTCTTAATCATTGGATGACTGGATCCCTTGCAATATTTTATCATAATGTTAAAAATATCTGGGGGTTTTTTAATTTATCATTTATCGAATTTTAACTGAAATTCCTTCACCAGTATTTAAATTTAGCATGATCGAAAAATCCAATAAACGTATAAAATGCATGTTGTAACTTTGGCGCCTCTTTTGAATTTATTTAATAATTTAATAAATTATATTAGTTAAAAAAAAAGAAATATCGATTTTGGTTTTGTGTGTGGAGCACCAGTGAATAGTGTGTTTGTTTGTTTTTTACAGAGTGTTTACACTAAACAGTTGGCCTTGGTTAGTTTATGCATGATAACCACTTTTTATGTCTTTTAAAGTGATCGACACCTTCGAGTTGTGATGTATTTTGGTGTGTCATTTTTAAGAGCTGCTGAAACTTGTCGTGTGTCAT
>NW_015762308.1:0-615 GCF_001515625.1 Sinocyclocheilus rhinocerous
TTTTTTTTCCTAAAATGTTTTGCCGGGTCTTAAGAGGTTAAAGGCCTGCTGTATGGTTTTATTAATACGCGTTTACAGTGACATGCCGGCTCAGACTACACTCATTCATTCTGGAATGCTGTCAGACTCCACATATATGCCAGCTCTCCATAAGTAGCTTCTGTTCAGAGTTAAGATGGACAATGCATTTAGAAGTCTGCATTAATGTTTCAGTTTAAATGTACATACATTTTTCAGGTATTTTTCTATAGAGAAGGAATGGTATTTGTCTTGTATTTAAAGTATTGGCCATAGATATCTGTGAAACCTCCCTAATATAAAGAAAAAGATTCACAGCACCTTACTTACACATATGAGTCATCTAATGTTAGATAATATCACTGTTTATACATATTTGGTTCATGTTTACTGTACGCAAATGTTAAAATTAAGGAGTGATGAATTATGGGTGGGTAAGTATTTCAAACTCTGAGCATGAGGCAGATGATGAAACAGGATGGACACCTCCGCAAAAACCATGAGCTCATTTGTGGGCGAATTTTATAGCAGCCTTTTAACGTTGTAACCAAATATTTATGACTATTAACCAAATATTGAGGACGTTATTTATTTGCG
>NW_015762309.1:0-615 GCF_001515625.1 Sinocyclocheilus rhinocerous
AAATAAAAATGATAATAAAAAAATAACACATAAGATTGAAACTTACGGAGCCCCAGATATAACATGCGGGAAACAATATTTATATTGTGGCCACAAATTAACAATTCGTTCCCACAACTTACCAATACAGCAGCTCGATTTAGTAATTTACTAATTTGTTCCCTCGTTTATACTTAAAATGTGGGAAATCGTGGGGGAGGGGATAGTTCTCAAATGCAAGGGTAAATAAATAACTGATGTTTGAAAAAGTACAGCGTTTTCTTTACTCAAACACAATGTCTGTAAAGGCTAATGTTTTTTGTGTGTTTGAAGCGCGGTGAAGCGTCTTAGCATTTGACGTCTAGTTGTAGCCCATACTTTTGTACGTTTTAAATATACTGTTGCATATAGCGCTTCATCGTTTTTATCATTATATTTTGGCCAAGTGTATTAAATGCCAAGAAAAACTATAGCGACCATATAGCTACAATAAAAGTTATAACCTGTAAGTTGATGAAACATTTATGCGATGCACTTGCTGCCTCAGATACAGCCATTCTAATGACAGACAAAACACAGATCGTCATTAGCTGGTCAAAAACCAACTCCATTTGATCTTGATTTTCATAAAATGTT
>NW_015762310.1:0-614 GCF_001515625.1 Sinocyclocheilus rhinocerous
GGACACCAGAGACTTGTATTACATATTGTAAAAAGGGGCATAATAGCTCCCCTTTAAGTTTGAATCTGTGTTTGATTTCTCACCTGCTGTGATCCTTAGGATATTAATCCCCTCAATCATCCATTAGAAAACCCTGCTGTGTTCAGCAAGTAACCTGTGATTCCTGCTTATTCTGTTTAAATCTTGGGGTCGTGTTTATCTATCATACAGAACCCACGTGTAGTGCGGGGGCATGGGCTCCTCCTCCTGCTGTGTTCTTGGAGAAACTAGAGACTTATTTTATTGTGAGTGAATTTCCAGACCTGTTGCTTTCTCACGCCTAGACCTGAGGAACATGACAGCTGAGGTGAAGAGAGAGTTAGATGCCAGTAAGAGAGGAGACTGATGTTGGCACCTGCAGTGTAGCAAGATATTTGAGTTGGATAACAGCATTTTCAGTGTCTGATTTTCACCAACTTTCAGACCGATTTCCTTCTCTTCTTTAATGTCACCTTTTATAGCTTTGATTATTTACTTAGCATCTTTTGTCTGAGAGTGCAGCATCTGAATTAGTCAAATCAGTATATTAGACTAAAGACTAGAGTAATGGCTGCTGATAATTCAGCTTTGCCATC
>NW_015762311.1:0-615 GCF_001515625.1 Sinocyclocheilus rhinocerous
GGATAAAAGCGTCTGCTAAATGCATAAATTATAAATTATTATTATTATTATTATTAACTATACATTATTGATCATATTTAAAGAAAATAACTGAAATGAACAGAATTACAATTTATCAGAACTGATCATATTTCTATACAATTGTAAGATAAAAAAAAAAATTAGACTGTAAATATAATCAAGTACAATTAAAAGTCCTAAAAAATATCACCAATCATATTTAATTGGGTCATAATTTTAATTATCATCCTTTCGATTCAAATGTTTTCATTATAAAATGGTATCACATCTACAGAAATCAACAGAATTATATCTAATATTATCTCATTTATCTCTTGTTGTTCTTGCATTTGTTTGGATCTTCACTGAGCAGCACAAAACCTTTCTTGGTTTTACATCAACATGAAAGAAACCCATTTTACTTCAATAATCTGGCATGAACAATTATTTTCAATCAAAAATACATATAGAAGAACCTTATTTTATCAAACAGGAACTGACTGAATTGTAAAAAAAAAAAAATGTGTTGCATACCAGCATGAAGTCAGGTGATTGAAAGCGAGGGGCTGAAAAGCAAGAGGGATTTGTGACATCATCCGAAAAGGAAATCTGTTT
>NW_015762312.1:0-615 GCF_001515625.1 Sinocyclocheilus rhinocerous
AAAGAAGTTGCTCTGGAGACCAATCATGACCTCCTGGGCAGAAGGTTAAAAGCACTCTTCAAAATATATGCAACAAGGCATTCATTCCAACAAAACGAATAGAAGCAAGGACTGAGTAGGGTCCTGCAAGGCCATGAGGCTCTTTGGAGGCCCTCTCTTGTCACAATTGTGATTTGTCATATCTAAAGGCCTGTTTGCACTGACAGCAGTTAAATCGCTGGAGGTCGGTGAGTCTCTGTGCTGTTGGTTTCTAGTATTATACTTCATAGTTCACACTTCTGTCATGGTTTTCCACCTGTATCACAAGTTGGATTTCTTTGTTACATCATGTTGCTACTCATTTGCGTCATCAAACATCAATAACATTCTGTCACTCATGTTGCAGCAAATCACTTTCAGTGTGAACTGTGAACGCACCTATATACTGTATGTAAAGATAAATGGTATAGTAAATACAAGAAATTAATTACACAAATTAACAACCATGTGTCTAAACATGGCAAAAACAGACTGCATGACTACTACATAACATCTAAAATGCAATATAGTGTTCAGAAGGGTAATTTCATATTGTGCCAACAGTAGGGTGACCATACGTGCCATTTTCCCAGGACG
>NW_015762313.1:0-615 GCF_001515625.1 Sinocyclocheilus rhinocerous
TTTCTTCTTTTTTTTACTTTTATCCATATGACACACAACACTCAAAAAAGCACATCTAATAATGATAATTATAATGATAAAAAAAAAAAAAATTATGTAAATGTACATTTTTATAAATAATATATCACATTATTTTAAAATATATTTTTGTTTATTAGCAATGAAGTTTTACTATTTTACATTTTATTATTTAAGTTTTACTATTACCTATACATGACACCCAGCACTCATGTAAACCAACTAGAAATTAATATCTGGCAAGAATTTTTGTTAAAATTTCACAAGATGAGTTCATGGAAAACAAATGGACCCACGTGCCTAATAACACAAATCTGACACTTCCGAACAAGAATGGCAGCGATACAAATTTAGTGTGTACAAGTGTTGATATGTCATCCTCTTAGGTAAGAGCAGCATTAACCTCTAGTCCAACTCAATTATACAGCTTAAAATAATCACAATTCCAATCTCATTTTAATCATTCCATCCTGTACATGAGCAAGTATGCTAAATAAGAAATTCAATTTCCTCCCCGTTATCTGAATACATGGCTCCCCATTGAGAAATTAAGCTGACGATACATCTTCATTCCACCAAGTCAAAGTTAAATTTGTG
>NW_015762314.1:0-615 GCF_001515625.1 Sinocyclocheilus rhinocerous
AGTATGATGAAGACCAGCAGAAGAACACAAATGAGCCCGAGACCCTCTGTGATCAACACCAAACATCTACTTCCTCCTGACAAACAGGAAGAAGACACAAATATCAGTTAATACTCTTCATGTTATTAGAAATTTATTTTCAAATCAACCTCTGTAGGTAATCTACTATTGCTTTTGGTAATAGACATGCTTTTTATGCTTTATGAGTATGTTTTTATAAGTCATCTGGAATTGTTATCAAATATGCAAACAAGAACATTTTGATAAAGTAAACAGAAAGATAAGTCCATGCTAATACACTTCATTTACAAACAGAAACATTGACATTTCATTCGTATAAATATTTGAAATTGTATGTGACTGTTATAAATTCTTCATATTGACACTATTAATATCACCATCTGCGAAACCATTTCTGCTTTAAAGTAATTTTCTTCTTACTGCGCTTAAGATCTTTTCCTTCATCCTGGCCGTGACTCTGAGTTTGAGGTCCAGTTGTGTTCTCAGTATCTCTGTGTTCAACATTTTCATAAATAGCCTCTAAATCCATTATCCACTGTGTCGGTCAGCACGTCTTCACAGATGAGGTGGGGTCTTTGAAATGTTTATTAGCAT
>NW_015762315.1:0-615 GCF_001515625.1 Sinocyclocheilus rhinocerous
TAACCGCTAGAGCGCCAAAAGTTACATAGTGCTGCTTTAATAACCTGGAAAACATGTCAATGTTTGCTCAACAAGACTGAACACATTTTGAAATTTGAAACATGGATGCCAGAAGCAAGGGGAGTACTGTATCGAAAATATTTTTTGGGAAACACCCAACATTTTCAGTAGTGGTTTGAATTCTGAACATTCTTAAGAACACTGACTCATGTAATTTCATAATATACTGTAAGAGTATGTCTAAATAAAGTTCCAGCAGTTGTAGTTTTGTTATGTGTTGTGACTTGACCTATTACTAAGCTTGTCTGGCATTTCGGAAGTGGAAGATCCACAGTACTTAAAAACGGAACACTCAAAACAGCTTTTTACCAGTCAAAAGTGTGAATACATCAACTCATTCTTGATCATTACTTAAGTTTTGTGATTTTTCCACATTTTAGGATAATAGTAAAGTTAGCAAATGATGAAATAATACAAATTAGTGGAGATTTAGTACAAACCAAAACAACAACAACAACAACATACTTAAACTGAATACTGGTGTTGGTTTTAAACAATACTGAAGGAAGTCTAGTTATATTTGGTCCTTTTGGCTCCTTTTCTTTCACTGTTTGA
>NW_015762316.1:0-615 GCF_001515625.1 Sinocyclocheilus rhinocerous
AATATACATCCTACCATTTTCCCCTGTTCATTTAGTGCAAAACAGTATGGAATTTTTATTTTGAATATTTGATCATATTTTTATTGCATTTTAACATTCAAAAATGTATACAGTTGATTTAGCTTTATCACCCTGCCATATATTGTAGTTACAGTTATTTGGTGTGTCCATTGTTTTTTCAGCTGCTCAGATCAGCAGATGTTTTGAGAAATTTATAAAAGTAAACCCCAAACTATCAGCACAGTTTTTCCAAGTTGATCATGTCCAAGAATGGATTTTTTTGTTCCCTGAGAGATGTGCAGTAGCTTGTATGAAGCACGTCGAGATCATATGGATTTATTTCCTGAGATGCGTGCTGATCCTATAAAAACTAAAAACATGGATGTCCGTATAAATTACATTTGCAGGAACAGCAGTGTTCCTCATTGTGCTGCCAAATAAACAAACTTCATTCCGTAGGGTGGAACCTCATTTTCAAATGGATATGTTTACGGCACGGTACTGAGAATGCATTATTTTGCACATCCGTTTCTGCGATTTGAAAAGACATCAAGAGCAGAGCTGCTCATTTCCATTATGAATTATTCAGCAGCGATATCCCCGTTCGTTCACCTG
>NW_015762317.1:0-615 GCF_001515625.1 Sinocyclocheilus rhinocerous
GTGGATAAACTTTTTAATCAATCTTCATTTGGATGAACGGAGATCTTTTCCGTTGATCTGTGAGCAAAAATTCACTAAACTTTATTTTTAGTGCGTGCCATCCAATAATCACAATAAGCTTTGTTATTTTTGATATGAAACAAAGTCTGATCTTTCATATTCTGTCAATTTTATCATGAAATACAATCAATAAGTGTTGTTTTGACACTCTTTAATGTTGTGACAGATGGCTGTAGCTGCACCGATCACCTCTTCCTCTTTACTACTAGTTATAGCATGAAAAACACATGAAAGAACATCAAAGGTGTGGAAAGAAACAGAACAATTTACTGAAATGAATCACGTCTCGTGTAATTGATCAATCAGAGACGTCAGTAAAACAGCTTGTGAACAATGATGTCATGTAACATCACATTTACCTCAGGAAAGACATTCAATGTTCATGAACTCATTAGTGAGCTCGAAAAAACAAAGACATAAATATTTGCACTATATTACATATTCATTATATATTTACTAGTGCTGTCAAATCGATTAATCGCGATTAATTGCATCCAAAATAAAGGTTAGTGTTTACATAATATATGTGTGTGTACTGTATATATTTATTATGCA
>NW_015762318.1:0-615 GCF_001515625.1 Sinocyclocheilus rhinocerous
TACTGGTTTTCATGGACCACTTCTTTTCACCTTTCCTGTGTTAACTAGAGTGAAAAAGAAACTGGCCGGCAAGGTTTTAAAAGTCCAATGGTAAATTAATAATAAATGTGATTTTGCAGAAAAGAAAATGTTGTTTTGGTAATGACAGCTTATTTATTTCCCACTATTAGTCTTATTTCTAATAAGGAAAAATAAATTTAACCCTCCTGTTTTGTTGAGGTCATTTTGACCCACACTCGATTTTCAAACTGCTCGAAATACCATTTATTTATTATTGAAAGTTGTGAATATTTCTCATTTAGGGACATGAATGTGCATGCAGTGTTTGACGAAGAGATATGTTTTGAAAGGCTGTACAAAAATTGACCCTTATTAGTTTTCATGCAATTTGACAAAAATCACTAAAGGGTCAGGTAAAAACAGAAAACCCTTTTTAGCTTGTCAAACAGTAAAATATGAAATTCATGAGAAATTATGAATGTCTCAAAGGTTACTCTAAATTAAGACCCGTCTTTTGAATTATCCAAGGACAATTCACTGTTTCTTTATCTAGTTGACTTTCACAGTCAAAAATCTGTCAAAGTCTGTTTTTAGTTGTTAATTTTCTTTTGGAAA
>NW_015762319.1:0-608 GCF_001515625.1 Sinocyclocheilus rhinocerous
CCACTGGCCTGAGCGCCAGCTATTGTGACCATTCACTTACCGTCTCACAGTTTGGTTAGCAAAACCTACGTGAGCCATAAATCTTTACTGCTACTTTCTCTCTATGTGGTCAGGGCAGGAGTCAATGATTATTGTTTAATGTAATATAAACCGCTGTGTGTGCACACGAGTGTGCATGTGTATGTTTGTGTTGTGTGCTCTCTGAAACCTGGTCAAAATACTTGGCAAAAAATGTAAGACATTTTAGTGCAGGATAAAAACACAGAGAGTAAGCACACACACACACACACACACACACACACACACAGTGTAACATCCACAAATACACATTCAAAAAGCAATGAACAAGACTGTATTACCTGTGTTTTAATGATATCATCATCTCGATGTATCTTCAGTGTATATCCTCGGTTGCAGGTGATAGTGCAGCGAGCTCCATTGAAGTATCCAGGACTATTGCACTTCATCTCCGCATTACTGACAATTGGCTTCTGACATTCAGTGGCGTCACACGAATAATGAACGCAACTGAGGGATTACAGAAAGAACTTACATTATGACAATGTGAAACGTCTCGGTTACGTATGTAACCCTCGTTCCCTGAAGGA
>NW_015762320.1:0-615 GCF_001515625.1 Sinocyclocheilus rhinocerous
ATTCTCGCTTAATGCCATGAGGGTGGTGTTTGTAGTTTTGCTCATGCTTTCTGAGGATGAGGCCATGTTTACTTCTGGCGCTTCTGCCGCATGACAGATCAATATAATGAAAATACCGTCAAATAATCCACATTTAGCATTGTTTTTCTCTGCTGTCTGTGGCCCTCTATTGCATTAGAGCATGACAATCCTAATGCAGCGATGAATGCTGGTTGAGAACAGTTTTTCCTCTTGTGCAGGAGGACACCATGGAAGTGGAGGAGTTTTTAAAAGAAGCTGCGGTCATGAAAGAAATCAAACACCCAAACCTGGTGCAGCTCTTAGGTGAGTCCATTTGTGCAGGGACTAAAGCTAACAAATTGTGGAAACGCATCACATTTTTATTGATTATCAAATTATAAATACTAAATCAATACAGTGTCACTGTAATACTAGTGAACTGTGAAGTGCTTCATAATAGTAAATAAATGTAATGTATTTATTAGTGCTGGGCAAAGATTAATCGCATCCAAAATAAACGTTTTGTGTACATAATATAGAGTATGTGCGTGTTATTATGTGTATATAAATACACACATGCATGTATATATTTAAGAAAAATGTTTATATATTAAA
>NW_015762321.1:0-615 GCF_001515625.1 Sinocyclocheilus rhinocerous
ACACCAACACACACACACACACACATATTATACATTTATATTTTCTGCATTTTATATTTACTTTTTAAGATGTTTGTTTATTTTCATTTATAAATATTCTGTAATTATTCTCTTGAATGATATTTATTAACATTTATATTTTATAATACATTTGTATTTATTCTTACATTATATATTAACTCTTTACAGGATTTATACTTTATTATATTATATTATATTATATATTAGAATATTTATACTTATTTTCATTTATATTTATTATTTATTCTCTACACTTTCTATATTGAATAACAATATTATTTTTCTTTTAGAACAAAATTTCATTCAAAAGAACTTAAACTGTTAAATGAAACCATTATACATTTATCAGTGTATAAGACACTAACAAAATTTAAATAAATTGTAAAATTATATTTTAAAATATATTTAGGCAATGCTGTAAATTAATATAATTTTATTATTTTTTATTTTAGCATTTAAAACATCAAAATATGATATATATATTAAGTATTTAGACTTAAAAAAAAATCTATACTCTTCCAAACAAATGCATCCACACACTTGTAAGAGAAATGAAAGAAAAATGGCAAATGTATCATTTTGTGTGTGTGTGTG
>NW_015762322.1:0-615 GCF_001515625.1 Sinocyclocheilus rhinocerous
GCATTCATTTCTTATATTTCATGCAAAACCTGACAAACACACAGTATTTATGCAATCTCTCTCACACTTATGATGCATTGTTGTCACATTGTTTTTTATATATTTATTTTACTATAAGGTTCCAATACAATACTTAATAATAAGGTTCCATTAGTTAACTGCATTAGTTAACATGAACTAACAACGAAAATACTTCAAAAGCATTTATTCATCTTAGTGAATGTTAATTTTAACATTTACTAATGCATTATTAAAATCAAAAGTGCATGTTATTATTAATGGACCTGCGTTAACATGAACTAACAACGAATAGTTTTATTTTTATTAACTAATGTTAACAAATATTAATAAATGCTGTTCAAATGAATTGCTCGTTATTAATAAATGTTAGTAGATGCACTAACTAATGCTAACTAATGGAACCTAATTGAAAAGTTTAAGTCTTTATTGAAAAAGCCTTATAAGCTTTTAAAGTATTTTTTTGCATTTTAAATGCTACTCATGCTGTTATTGTGAATTTTCAAAACTATATAGTGACAATCATACAATTCACTGATCCATTGATATAGCCTATTACCAACTCTAATGCAATTTTTTACTGTTTTTCATTTTTTT
>NW_015762323.1:0-614 GCF_001515625.1 Sinocyclocheilus rhinocerous
AAATCATTCTAATATGCTGATTTGGTGCTCAAGAAACATTTCGTAATATTTTTGTGGAAAATTATTATTATTATTTTCAGGATTCTATGATGAATAAACTGGAAACTGATTTTTTTCAGGATTCTTTAATAAATACTTTAACTAATTCTGATAGTTTTTAAAAGATCAGAATTTATTTAAAATAGAAACCTTTTGTAACATTATAAATGTCTTTACTGCCTCTTTCGATCAATTTAATGCACCCTTTCTGAATAAAACTATTAATTACTTGAAAAAAATGATTGTACATAGATATAGTATGCTATACTATATGATATAGTATATCATATACAGAGTATAGCATATGCTAATTTGCATCTGGAGTCCCTAGAAAGGCTTTTTAATAATAATAATAATAATAATACTAAATAAATATTAATAATAATAAAAATAATAATAAATTGATTACCTATTTTAGGGTTACTCCCAACTTATAATAAGAAACATATAATAAGAAAAATAAAAAAATAACAATTAATGAAATTTTTTGTTAAACCTGCGTACAACTCTGATTTATTTTAAAGGGGTGATTCATTGTTTTTTTTCTAGGCTTGATTGTGTTTATGGGGTGCAGT
>NW_015762324.1:0-615 GCF_001515625.1 Sinocyclocheilus rhinocerous
AGCACACTACCTCTCTCTGTCTCTCTTATGGGCGCGGAGACATATTTAATATGTCATCTTCAGTGGAGACGGCGAACTTTCCGTGCTTCAAATTTAACAATAAAACAACTCAAGTGTAGATATGGTGCTTCTGTAATGGGCAGAAGCACTGTTGGCCTGCTCGGCTCTACGATAAAAGCCGGAAGCCTGAAGACTGTTCAGCATTAACTGTCTGGCAAGTTGAACAGTGGTAAATTTAGCAACAGGTCATGAAGCTCAGATATACAGCATCGAGAGCTCAAGGGATGAGCCTGACCCTCAAAATGCTGCTTTACTGCTCTCATCGTCAATGCAGGGTTAACTGCTTGAAGTTTACAGGGGTGCAGATGGCTCTCACTAGCATTTCTAGGCTGGGATACAGTTTGTGTGAACCTCCCACTCTGGTGAGTCACACTTGTACATCTTAAAAATCATTGCAGAACGGAGAGAGACGAGGGAACGAGATGAAGGAGAGGTAGACGTACTGTAGGAATGTGGAGCCGGTGTGACTCTGTGCTGGTGTGAAGCCTGTTGACTGAAGAGAGTGTGGGAAAAAAATGATTGCTCTCTCCATCATTAATCTGAAAAGTACTTCAG
>NW_015762325.1:0-615 GCF_001515625.1 Sinocyclocheilus rhinocerous
TGCTGTGAGATAAAATAATAATAATAATAATAATAAACCTCACAAAAAGGCCTACATTAGTCACATTAGAAAAAAAATATTTCAATTCAATTCAATTGTCGTGAATATGCTAAAATTATTTAAGTAAGTCTTTCAAATAATTTTCAAATATATATATATTTGAAAATTAAGACTTAAATAATTTTAGCATATTCACGACAATTGACTCTTGTATGCATTTGGTTGCATTTATTTTATTATGGTATAATATTATTATATTATGGTTTAAATGTATTTATTTATTATGGTTTTGCAATTTTGATCAGCAAAAAATCAGCAAAAGTCTGATTTTACTAGAATTAAAAAAATATATATTTGAAAATAAAGCGTTATTGAAATACTTTGCATATTCATGCATATTGATTCTTGTATGCATTTGGATTTCTTATTCATAGTTCTATTTAATTTATTTTATGTGTGGTATATATAATTTTTTATATTTTGGCAATTTTGATTTTGATAATTTTAGGACATGAGAAGCATCCTTGCACAACAGTTTTTCCCTAGTAAAATCAGCAAAGGTCAATGCAATACAACCATGATTTAACGATGTATAAGTACTTCACATTTTAAATA
>NW_015762326.1:0-615 GCF_001515625.1 Sinocyclocheilus rhinocerous
ACGCTCTTCGCCGTCTGCAGGAATCGAGCGTGATCCGTCTCTTTCAGAACCTGGTCGGCCTGAGCGATGAGCGAGGACGATCTCTCCACGAACTGCTTGCAGTTAGCGATCTGCTGAGCGAGCTTTCTCAAGCGGACCACCTAGAAACAGACAAACACGCGCATGAGAACGCAAACAGGCCAGCTTTGCCAAGCCAACATTAAGAGTTTGTCTTGATGAACTTTCCTTTTCTTCGACTGTGTAAAAAAGCCAACGATTATCCATTTAGTCATCAGATATAAAACAGGGTTGCTGCAGGTTTGATGAAGGTCAATTCAAGACTTCTTTAAGACCTTTTTAAGACCACATACAGAACATTTAAGGACCAAATTGAAGGGAACACAATACATCAGTATGGTCTCTAAATGTTAGCGTTTAGGGAGAAACACAATGAGTTTTATTGGCAACACTTCAAAGTTTGAAAATACAACTTCCAACTAATTTCCATTAATTTTCAATAAATTGTATTGTTAAAAAATAAATAAATAAAAGCTGTCTGGCTTTAAATATATATATATAAACTTTTTTTTCTCATTTAGTTCAGGTACTAAAATAACGAAAACTAAAACGTAAAAA
>NW_015762327.1:0-615 GCF_001515625.1 Sinocyclocheilus rhinocerous
AAGTGCTCTTTCTCCCATCTCTTAATTTAGAGAGTGTTTAAGGGTGGAATGAAACCAAACAAGTTTCTTCTCCGGAAAATCTCCCTTTTTCTTTGACTGCTCCTGATTTATGGTGGGCTAAAATCTCACTTATGAGCTGCATTTGCTTAAATATTTCACACCTTTTTAAAATAACAGTCCTTATATGACACTGTATATTGACCATAGCTAGCTAGTAAAATCATAGTCATATAAAATCTTACTTAAATCACATATCAATTACGCACAATTCAAGTTCTATATCCATAACAGTTTGTAGTACTGGTCTAAGTCTGACTAAATACAGATGCTTTAAGCAGTTTACAGCTACACTTTGAGGTTTGGGTTCAGTTTTGGGTTTTCGGTGTATATTTATTACCATGTGGATGTAAAAGGGTCCTCTTCATATTGTAAATGATATCAATTAATAATTCAAATTAGTCTACATGACGATAAAGTTCATAATAAATCTGGTTCATTCCTGATATTAATTTTACAATTTATATTAAAGGACTAAGCAGGCCTGCGATTGCAGTTACACTGCTGTGTTGCTCATGCTTGCATTTTGAAAGCCTAATCCTTATTCTAATAATGAAT
>NW_015762328.1:0-615 GCF_001515625.1 Sinocyclocheilus rhinocerous
TTTACAAAATTAAAGTTCATTGAAAGTATGTTTTTTTACATATTACATATTAAAAGTAAAACTAAAACTATTAAAAATTGTCAGTAAATAAATAAGATTACAATTTCATGATCTTTAACATCTCCTCCTTGTCTTAGCTGATTGTTCTGCATCCAGTTGAGACATTTTTACAAAATTAAATTGAAAATGTTCAAAAATATTATAAATGTAAATATAATAACAAATATAATTGTATTTATTCATGGACAACCTGGAGATCACAGGGAATTTAAAAATTGTGATTAGCATTTAATTTTAAATATTTCTTATAAAAATATACCTTTTGTCTTCATTTAAATTTTAATTACTTTAAGTTTTAATAATTTTTTATGTTTTATTCTCATTTTTATTAGTATTTGTTATTTAAAATTTAAATTTTTGTAATTTTAGTTCTTAAAGTTATTGCAATAAGTTGACAAGGTGACTTTTCTCATTTTCATGTAAGTGTAAGCTTTTCACATTAGAATTTAAAGTCGAGCTCATTGCATTGTAGCCTGCATTTATGTGATCAAAACTACAGTAAAAACAGTGATATTGTGAAATATTATTACAATTTAAACTAACTGTTTTCTATGT
>NW_015762329.1:0-615 GCF_001515625.1 Sinocyclocheilus rhinocerous
ACGCACCATATGTTTTTGTCTACTGGATTTTTGGACGAGTGTTTGTTTGTTTTTTGTGGAGTTTATAGTAAACTTAAAAATAAAATGCTAATACTTACTTTTTTTAAATATGAATTTTCAGCATTTTCAAACTTAAAATCTTTTAAATCTTAAAAGCTTTTATTTTGGGCGGGTTGCCAGTAAGTAAGTATATACACTGCTGGGTTTTGCGCTGCCAGTTGAAGAGCATCGATAAATAAAATGTCACAGTTTTTCATTGTTCTTTGAAAACGGCAGTGGATAGCCTAAATTTATGCTTTCAGTCCGAATATAAATCTTATACAGTATTGCAGTTTGTCGATCTAAAATGGTAACAGCTGTGTCAACCGTGTCGGTATGCAAATGAGCGGTCTAAACTTATTTACACAGCACAATTTATTTTGGTCGTGCATGGGAGTTTACTGAGGCAAAAGTTGTACTTAATAGTTTGTTAATAGTGAGAACTGGACCTTAAAATAAAGTGCGACCGTAATTCCTTTAAAAAGGTTAACCCCGCTAAAAGTCCCTGTATGCGATCTGCATTTCATAGATGAGATATTTGCATTGTATTTTTATAGTACACAAACAAGATTAAAG
>NW_015762330.1:0-615 GCF_001515625.1 Sinocyclocheilus rhinocerous
TTTAAACACATTATTAGAGAGAAAAGAATAAAACCATAGGAAAAAAATACTAATATTAAAAATATTATATTTACAAGCATATACAAAGATAGTGGATTATTTTCATATTATTTTAATGATTTTTTTTTCTGTTTGCCCCAACAACTGTTAAAATAACCCAATATCATTTTCTCATTATAAGTCTGTTAAAGTTAGTTACTTTTCACATGTTTGACATGTCGTCAGTTAAATACAAGTAGTCTGTGAATTAAAATATTGAAACAGAAAAATGGTTCAATTAGCTTGCCTATTGATTTCCTTTCAAATTAAAGAGAAGACTAACATTACATCTAGTGAAATGTGCACCATGAATATCACATCTCGCTGTGTAATCCTTTTTTGTGCATTTTGGGCTAAACTGAGCAGTCTGGTCTAGCGGCCGGCCGCTCTCTTGTCACTCAAGACGCTGCACAGGGGAGAGAGCCTAACAAAAGGCAAACAAACTCATGAATAAAAGAGCCATGAATATATGTGACAGTGTAAAGTGGGTTGGGACACGTTGGCTGGAATGTGAATATCCTGGGGTACATCTGATCCAGCGCCCATAGCAGACAGTGCATGATGAATGTTGCCCAG
>NW_015762331.1:0-615 GCF_001515625.1 Sinocyclocheilus rhinocerous
TTTTCCTACTATCAAAGTCAATGGGGACCAGCAACTGTTTGGTTCCCCACGTTCTTCAAAATATCTTATTTTGTGTTCAGCGCAGGAAAGAAATTAATACAGGTGTGGTACAACATGAGAGTGAGTAAATAGTGACAGGATTTAAATTTTTGGGTGAACTTTTCCTTTAATGACAAGCGGCAGCATGTTTAGTACTATTAGACTGCTGTCACTTTAAGACCTACATGCATCTGTTTTTATCTCAACTTTTTACATAACCAACTGTGTTTATATGTAAACCTCATGTGTTTTTGACAGTATTAGCGCAAACAGATGCGAAAGATAACTCAGTCCTGTAATCAGGCGCGGTTTGACAGGCTTTTTAGCATGCGCTCGCTTCAGGTGTACGCGCTCAGAAAAAGACCATGTCAGAATGAAATGTTTAACCGGCAAGGCTTTAAAGCACATGCAAACAATGTACTTTTGTGATTGGGAATAAGTGCTACCGCTGAGTAACATTTGATGTGAATGTATGTGGTGTTGTACAGTATATGAAGAGTTCATTTGCAAAAACCGATAACTCCATTTAAAATTTTTTCCAGAAATCACGTTTTTTTATTGCGCATTCCAAGTAAT
>NW_015762332.1:0-615 GCF_001515625.1 Sinocyclocheilus rhinocerous
ATATGACCATAGCATTAAGCACCAATGATGTGATGTTTTGTACTGAACGCTCACCTTACAGGTGACAATGGCACCGACGTCCGGCAAAAGCTGTGCTTCTGTCTCCCTAACGACTGAAATCACCGGGAGCTATAAAGAATAAAATGTCACTATTGGATTACCAAGAAGCATGAGTGTTTAAGTCTTACAAATGAATAAAACTGTTGTGTTCAAATGACAGAATGTCCATGAAAGTGACTGTGCGATACATGAACTGACCTCCTCTCCCTCGTTCTTTCTCAGCACGTATCCCGCGAGCGAAGCGAAGATGTAGCCGTGCCGCAGATACGTGCCGGTGCCGGGGATACAGTCCTCCGTGCTGCAGAGCCTTTCACCTGTGTGAACAACAGCAGACGAACCAAGCCACATCAAACTGTTTGTAAAAACACACAAATCATGTACAGTAATGCACACTCAATGGAAGAATATAGGTTAGGAATAAACGTAAAAATATAGTTGAACCACAAGACAAGATCATTAAAGTTCATTTCTGCCATGCAATAAAATATAATGAAGGTAACTGAGACTTTTCAATCTCATAATTGCGAGTTTACATTTCACAATTTAGATTTTTTT
>NW_015762333.1:0-615 GCF_001515625.1 Sinocyclocheilus rhinocerous
AATACAGAACATAGATTGGGCAACATAGGGGTAAAATCCAATGGTTCACACAAATTATTCATTGCCCAAACAAATATAAGGAGATACAAAAATCGCATTTGTAAAATAATAAATAATAATAAAAACATCAATATGGGAGAAAACACTAAGTTTTAATAGCTTTTACATTATTATTATTACATTGAGACAATGTTTTAAAATATATCGTAATATCTTGGGTTAATTTTTTATACCTTACATTTACCAAAATACTTGGAAAGTAAAAGGATTACATTAGGTATCTGGTGTTTACTGTATTTAAAGTGCCGTCACTGAAGAAGATTGAATTTGTGCTTTCGACTTAAATACTGTATATGTACAGTGAATTAAACTGAATCTTTTTCACTGACATTGAAAGGATGTTTAATGTTTAATGCAGTAAAAAAAAATGATTTAAAGAGTTGACAAAAGAATAAAGGTATTTGGTACTGTTGCATGTGTTTTCACAGGTAATTAACGTGGTTATCTGGTGCATTTCAAATGCCGTCGCTGAAGAGAAATGAAAATAGCTGTGCTTTCTACCTAAATACTGCATATTTACAATTCAATTAACTGAATGGTTTTCGTTGAAATTTA
>NW_015762334.1:0-614 GCF_001515625.1 Sinocyclocheilus rhinocerous
ATGCTCACCAAGGCTGCATTTATTTGATCAAAAATATGGTAAAAAAAAAAACCCTACATATTATTATAAAGTAAAATAAAAGTTTTCCATTTGAATATATTTTGAAATGTAACTTATTCCTCGGATGGTAAAGGTGAATTTTCAGCGACCATAACTCCGGTCATTATTATTTTTAATGTTGAAAACAGTTGTGATACTTAATATTTTAATGGAAACTGTGATACAAAGTAAAAAAAAAAAATTTTTTTTTTGGAACAACGTAAAAGTCTGCTGTCATTTAATTAATTCATTTAATACATCCTTGCTAAAAGTATTAATTTATTTTGGGGGAAAAAATATATTTTTGGAAAAAAAATGAACGGTAATGTATTTTGCATGCTTGTTACAGCACCTGTTGTTAGTTTCATAACATGCTAATGTCAGACTCGATGCATTGTGAACATTTTTGCTGCATAGCTTTTGAACAAAACAATAAAGCTGTAGAATAGATTAACCTTGAAATAAAGATTTTGAAATTATATATGAGACTCTTCAAATGACTTTGCAATTCTCTTATATAACTAACTATTGATTTTTATTGCATCATTCTCTTTAATGTCTTCATCAATAATTTC
>NW_015762335.1:0-615 GCF_001515625.1 Sinocyclocheilus rhinocerous
ACAACCTCTGCTGGGCTTTTTTCACAATGGAGTCAATGTGAGTGTTAGCATGTTAACAACATGCTAGCATAATGTCACAATTTGCAGGTTTTTATCATGATGTTAACACGATTAGGGTTGGTATTGGTGCTGAGTTTTGCCACGGCAAGCACCACTCACATTTTCTTCAGAAAATTTACATATCTAGTTTGATTTGCTATATGCATGCTTCTGCTAATAATATTTTCTAACATTGCATCTGAATTTGCTATGCATGCTTCTTGCTATTAAAAATTCGCTAACATTGCGATATGAATAGGTATGCATACTGCTGCTACAGCTGCACAAAAGTACATAGAATTGCTATAGCCCCTTTATTAAATAAGCAAAACGCAATAAAATGCCAAAGAAAATAATTCCAAACAAATCCTCAGAAGAACCGTTTCATTCCTCAGAGCAACGCGCAATGGTGTTTGTCTCATTCTTGAATTAATCTGTGTTTTTTTAATTCAAGTGACTAGCTTATTAAGACAGTGACTCGCTGCCACCTTTTAATTTAATATTTAATGTATTAAATTAAATAATACATTATGTACAGGTATATTATGTGCCTGTACATAATACAGTATACTGTAC
>NW_015762336.1:0-615 GCF_001515625.1 Sinocyclocheilus rhinocerous
ATTTCAGACATTATAAAAGACTTGAAGATTACCTACCCCACTGAATTTATTTTAATTGCAGGTGATTTTAATTTAACGCCAGATGAACGGCTAGATACAGAACCTTCTAAACATAATTCAGAGTTCAGAGTTTTTGCTCTTCAAATCTTTTGATTGATCTCTGGAGAACTCAGAATCCAGACATTAGACGATTCACGTGGTTTAAACCCAACACAAATGTTAGATCAAGAAGTGATTGCTGGCTTGGCACTGAGGCTGTCTATAAGCATGTGTGTAATCTCTAATGCTCCATTAACTGATCATTGTGTAATTGATGTAAGTTTAAAACAAAAGAGTGAATCTAGTAATTCTAAAGGGTATTGGAAATGTAATGCTGACCCATTAACTCAGGAAGACTATTGCACATACTGTATATAAAGAAGATAATAACTGATGTGTGGGTAGTAAATGTGTGCCTGGTGGTGCTAAATGGGAGTTTTTAAAACAAAAACTTTGAGAATTTTTCATTACCGATTTCATCCAGAAAGATAAAAGCAATTAATAAACTTCATTTTGACTGCATCTGGAGAAAGAAGTATCATTATATTAGGAAAAATGATATAATAAGAGAATACG
>NW_015762337.1:0-615 GCF_001515625.1 Sinocyclocheilus rhinocerous
ATTGTGAATGTGTTTGTGCCTTTCTTACGAACAATACTTTAGCCATATCCTGTCAAACCTAAATAATCTCACTCGCTTTCTTTATGTATATTTGCTGCTTTGAAAAAAAAAAGAAAAGTTCACATTTGCAATGGCTGATGAGCACAATGTTAAAGACATGAACAAAACAACTTTTTGACACAATGATATCTTCCATAAATTGTAAGACAATAACTCTGAATAAATAAAATGGCATGGAACATTCACATACATGTTTTATATTTGGCAGGACGTCCTGTCTGCGACATAATGCATAAATACAAACCACCTACAGCTTTACAAATTCTACACGCTTAATAAAAAATTAAAATAATTAGTTGAACAAATAAACAGACAAAACACTATTTTACAATAGCAACTGGAATGATCCGTCATGAAAAAAAAAGACGATTTAAGACCAAAATAAAATAACCCATTTAAATGTGTTATAAACAAGACAAAACAATTTACACTTTTTCAAACTTTAGTAGCCTTAGTATATTACAGGTCTTTTAGTAACATCGAGGAGAAGTGCATAGCAAAATAGAGCGTAATTATCTTCCAGTCGCGGTGTAAAATCCTGATCGACTGACGTGT
>NW_015762338.1:0-615 GCF_001515625.1 Sinocyclocheilus rhinocerous
TATCAGCGTCAGCACCGTCTATCACGGCAAGCCTAATTCATACCCAACTAAGGTCACCAGATTGTGTGAAGAAATACAGGGGTCCCCTAAAGCAAAGGAGCGTGACGATCCATGTTCTTCAGTTCAGATGCATACAATCAGTAAAATGAGGACTGACCTCTGCTGCGTTGCTGACTGATGAAGATGATTTCCTCTGACGAGAGTCTTCAGCGCTCATCATCTCAGCGGCCTGACGAGCTCTTCTGCCTGATCTGGCAACCTAACCAACATCATCATCATAGTGAAAATCTAGCAACAAGCTGCTCATACTCCATCCCAGAATGAACACAAAATAAATCAGAAATTACATTTTGCTAAAAGAAAATGAAGCTTGTTTTAGAACAATTACAAAATTTCACGAGCATTGAAGACATTCAATTACTTCAAGTATTTACATTACTGCAAAGCAAAACAAGTATGATTTATTATTTTAAATGCAAAGTATTGATACATAATGGTAGTATTTGTTGTACTACCTTTATTTCTGATGTAAACATATTATTTAACTACCAGATCCTCCTGTCAACCCTGTTGGCAAAAGGCATCTCAGGAACCACACTCCAGTGGTTTGAGTCT
>NW_015762339.1:0-615 GCF_001515625.1 Sinocyclocheilus rhinocerous
ATTTGCCTCTTTAAGATGAATCACTTGATGTATTCCCCAATTGTATGTCGCTTTGGATAAAAGCGTCTACTAAATTAATAAATGTAAATGTAAATATATTATGTAAATATATAAACTTTTTAAACCTAGATTTTAACAAGATTTTTACTTTTATTTTGAATGCCAATAATATGATGTTTTTCTGCCAACTGTCATGTATCACTTCCTATATGTCATTTTTGGAAGTAGTTTATTATTTTGGAAATTTCCTGACATGGGAACCCATATATTTTTGTTTCTTGTTTAATATGTAAGTCCGACATGCCATCTACACCACAATGGTTTGCTCTCGGACCGGCCCAAATCCCCCGAATCAGTGTCAATAGCTCTTGCGGTCGTAATTTCCTAATGCCCATCAGGCAGTCCGAGTGGGGTGTTCTTCAGTGGCTCTGCTGCAGGATATTAGACCTGATGTTTGCACTGAGTGATCGCATTGTGGGTCGCTGATGAGAATTCTTTACGGTGCAGCAATGCTTAAGTGCATAATCGCTGCTTCTCTCATTCTTTCCCTTTCTCTGTTCTTCCTCCCAAAGTGACTGAGTGGGTGTTCAATGAAAGGTCAGGATGGGGTGACGA
>NW_015762340.1:0-615 GCF_001515625.1 Sinocyclocheilus rhinocerous
ATGGGCAGGAAACACGGGAGAAACTAGGTCATGGAAGGCACATGGCGAGAAAAACACAAGACACAGGACTGACAGTTATAAAATTTTGCCTTTTGTTTTTAAAGCTCTGAATAGATTAGCTCTAAAATATCTTTCTGATATTTTGAATTTAAATAACTCTGCTAGATCATTAAGGTAATCTCAACAAAGATTGCTGATGGTTTCAAGATCTGCTTAAGTCGAGGGGTGACCGAGCTTTTTCTATTGTTGGTCCAAAATTGTGGAATAGTTTCCGTTTATCCCTAAGATTAATCTCCATGGAGTCTGAATTTAAATATTAAATACCATATATGGCCACCAGCATGAATGTGCTTGTCTTTGTTTAATGGAGCTAGTTTGTGTTTGTTACTGCAGTGAGGAGCGTGGCCTGAGGGCTGCAGGTATTTTGTTGATTTTTGGATGAGAATTTTTCTCTTTTTTTTTTTGTCTAGTTTTCTTTCATTAATGTTATATTTTTGAGTCACAGATTATTCATGCTTTTCAGGTTTGAATAAATATTCATTTATATGAAACTTTTTTTATTCTTACACTGCCTCTGTGTGTGTATATATATATGTGTATATATATGTATATATA
>NW_015762341.1:0-615 GCF_001515625.1 Sinocyclocheilus rhinocerous
ATTAGTTTTCTGATGTAAAATTCTATGCTTTAGTGAACAAGACTTTTATTTTGGTCTGACGATGTGATGTCATCAGGCTGCGCCGCGCTCCTGCATCTGTGATTCAGCCAAAGAAAGGTGTGTTTAATCTTTAAATCAAGTGTTTAAATCAATACAAGTCATTTAGAGAATTGTATATAAAACTGTGAAATGAAATTGTTACTGAATGTAACACTGTAATACTTTACCTAGTGATACTAATGGTTAATATCTGTGAGTAAAGCGCAAACACATATGAGTAATACAAAAGGTGCATGCGTCTAATTTCTCTCCCTATGTCATGAATCAGTTTATCATAAACACAAATTCAGTCACTGGCAAGTAGTAATGAGATAATGGAGATTTTTGAAACTTTTTCGAGTCAACTGTATCAATTGCTTCACAAAATGATTCAGTGATTTGAATCGCTCGAATCACCGCACGCTGACCACACCTGCTGCTCAAAACAGTGTAAATGCAAAAATGACATTTTGTTTTCATGAAAGTGTCATTTATTAAACATATTCTTAAAATGAGTGAATACCAGATCGAAAACTTACACTGAACAAAATTATAAACGCAACACTTTTGTTTTTG
>NW_015762342.1:0-615 GCF_001515625.1 Sinocyclocheilus rhinocerous
TGTCATATTATTATTAAATATAAATGTTTTTATATATATTCCCTTCAATGAAATACGTGTTGTTTCTTACGTTTTAAGATACATGTTCCAAAAAAAATAACTTTTTTCAAATATGTTCACTTTAACAAATACGTGATGTTTCTTACGTTTTAAGATACATGTTCCAAGAAAGAAAGAAAAAAAGTAAAATATAAAGTTTAAGCACGAATGTAAGGCGGTTTGTGTACGCGCGAGGGCAGCAGCGCGAGCTGTCGCTTTGTGTGTGACGTCACGCGCGTGAGCTTTGAAAATAAGCGCGAGGAGGAACCGTCGCTCGAATCGCGAGTTTTCGCAGTTTTTTTCCCCGATAAACGTACAAACAAATCAATAAAACTCGCCGTATTTCTGATACACCTCATCATGGCGCTCCTGACTCCGTACAGTAAAGTCCCAGAGCTGAACACCGCGACTGTGCTCGTGAGTAACGCGCCTCAGCTCACTGAAACTGTTTTAATATAACAATACAACAGTTTTAATGTCTTTATATTTATCTTAACAGCTGGTTGAAAACGAGGAGGAGCTGCAGTCCAAACTAGCCAACGCCTTAGTGCAAAATGAGAAAGATTACAACGTCAA
>NW_015762343.1:0-615 GCF_001515625.1 Sinocyclocheilus rhinocerous
TCTAAGAATACACTTGCATTAATCATAAGTGGTAAACATGGCGACGTCTCGCTCCAAAGCTGACGGGGGTAAGGGAGGCCGCAACAAAGCCCCGGTCTCTTCAGGCGACGCTAACGGGTCCTCGACAAATGAGTGCGCCGCGGATAACTTATCTGGGAATATAACTTGTCTTCAGACGATACTGGACTCTGTCAAGAACGAGATTTGTCAGAAAATAGACTCATTATCTAATGACTTACGCTCGGAGATTGCCACAGTGCGGTCAGACGTTAAAGGCTGGTTGGAACCTTTACAACAGATGGTCGAATCCAACACTAATACCATCAAAGAACTGGAGCGATCTTCTTCAGATCATAGCGATCGCATAACGGAACTGGAGAATTTGACTTCGTCTCTCAAAGATCGCTTAACCCATCTGGACGCTAAGTGCGAAGATTTGGAGGGTCGCTCTAGGAGAAACAATATTCGCCTGGTGGGTCTACCTGAAGGCAGCGAGGGTTCTCATCCATCTGAATATGTTGCCCAACTTCTGCAGGAAGTGTTGCGGCTTCAGGATAAGCCCCTGTTGGATCGCGCGCACAGGACACTGCGTGAGAAACCAAAGAAAGGCCAGCC
>NW_015762344.1:0-615 GCF_001515625.1 Sinocyclocheilus rhinocerous
TGGGATTTAAATGTGCCTCCATGAGTAAACTGTTAAATAGTACACATTATCAACAAACCCCTAAATTTTAGCCAGGGAAGTTTCTGAAATTTGGATGATTTGGCACAGAATGACCCAAAAGTATAATCAAGTTTCAGCAAAGACTTGCAATGAAAAGACACTTGAGATTGTGCCCCATTTATGCCAATCTGCATTACAGAGTATAGAAGGTTCCTGTGATCAGTAAGAGAACAGACGGTTTACAATGAGGCGGACACTAAAGCGCTGTCAGGATGACACTACCATATCACCGCTAAAATAGGTTCGTGTGTTTTGCTTTGGCCCGGCATCTTGAGTCATTTCGTGAAAATAATTATTTCTGTTTAGAATCACATGATGATTAGCTCATGCAAGACTCTTTAGTTGCAATACGACACACAAACCTGTTATAGTCAAACACACTGAACATGAGACAATGGCTACAATACATCTACATGCAGCCAAAACTGGAATAAAAAGTTGTTGAGTAAACACCTCAAACTGTTAAAAACTATCTAGTTAAGCTAGGCCTAAAGAAAATTTCTATTTGATTAAACAAGACAGTGGTGCAGATCTTAAAATCTGTTAAATAGAAGA
>NW_015762345.1:0-615 GCF_001515625.1 Sinocyclocheilus rhinocerous
CATGATTGATGTGGTGGCCATCATTCCGTACTTCATCACGCTGGGAACGGAGTTGGCCGAGACAGCAGAGGATGGGCAGCAAGGGCAACAAGCCATGTCTCTCGCAATTCTGAGGGTCATCAGACTTGTACGAGTCTTCAGAATCTTCAAGCTCTCCCGTCACTCAAAGGGACTTCAGATTCTTGGCCAGACCCTCAAAGCCAGCATGAGAGAGTTAGGTCTACTCATCTTCTTCCTCTTCATCGGAGTCATCCTTTTTTCCAGTGCAGTCTTCTTTGCAGAAGCTGACGAACCCGAGTCACAGTTTTATAGCATCCCGGATGCGTTCTGGTGGGCTGTGGTTTCAATGACGACTGTTGGCTATGGAGATATGGTGCCCACAACCATCGGAGGAAAGATTGTCGGATCCCTCTGTGCCATCGCTGGCGTCTTGACCATTGCCCTCCCAGTGCCCGTCATCGTCTCCAACTTCAACTACTTCTACCATCGAGAAACAGAAGGGGAGGAGCAGGCGCAATATCTCCAAGTTAACGTCCCTAAAGCCGATTCACAAGAAGAGCTGAAGGGAAATCGAAGTGGATCCACCATCAGCAAGTCGGACTACATGGAAATCCA
>NW_015762346.1:0-615 GCF_001515625.1 Sinocyclocheilus rhinocerous
GCTGAATTGTTGATAGTGTTGATCTCTGTTTTATTGAAGTCTTTCCATGATTCATGATTAAAAAAAATATTCATACACATGATATACATGCTGCGATTTGTAAGTAGGAAAAAGAGAACGAAACTTAAAATAGCTTTTTGTTCTTTCTATTAAACAGTGGTTTACTGAACAAACTAATAAATTGAAGATAAAAAAATATTTTCCCACATTAGTCTGGTTTTCCTGACAGATTCATTCAAACAAACATTAAACAATGATGCCGACAGTAATGAAAATGTGATATAGTGTATTTATTAATCATACATAATGCTCCTCTCTAGAGTGATTGCTCTAGTTTATGTTCATTGAATGTCTTTTCTGAGAAATGTGATCTCGAGCTGTTTTGTTATCTCTCTGCGGCTGAAACTATCTGTCATCACACATTAAAGAGCATCAAAACCACATTTATTGCCTGAATTTAGTGGTAAAACTGACAGGATTTTGAAAGCTGAAGATGACTGTGAAATTGACTTCTGCTTCAATGTGAAGAAAAAACGAGGCATCGCTCGTTTAGTTTGAATAGATATTAAAATGACCGGAAACAAGGTCAATTTAGCTCAGATGGAATAATTTATG
>NW_015762347.1:0-615 GCF_001515625.1 Sinocyclocheilus rhinocerous
GACCTGTAGCACCGAGCCCAAAATCACGCTGCGTTTCCACCGTTGGGTCAGAAGCTCCGCTGCGCTTCACTAAAACCCACCCTTTATACGCCTCTCTGGAACAACGTCATGCAACCCCATCATTTCCCCAACAAACAGAATAAATCAGTGGAACTATCAAGATGAACATGATAAAAGCGGCCCTTTGTTTGCATTTTGTGTTGTTCACTTAAAGTTTTAAATCCAAAAGCATCTATGTTTTACCAGTTATACATTGATCATAATGAAATTGATCACACAGAAATAAGGTGGTATTTACTGTTATTACACAAAAGAAAGAGAACATGCATAGCCTACTTATTCACGTCGGTTTCTGTTTATTTGTAGTCACAGTATAAATCACATTTAGAAAGAGCTATCATTTCTATAACTTTTCCATCAAAAATACGACCTGCCTAACAGAAGGAGCTCCCAAACAAAAACTATGATTATATATTTTAAAACATACGTGGAGCTAAATAAACATCAGACAGTCATGTATAAAGAGACAAGACTTACTGACAGATGAAATATGTTACTAAATAAATAAACGATTGTGATAGCCTATATGATTTGTCTGATTTCTTCAAGCGGTCA
>NW_015762348.1:0-615 GCF_001515625.1 Sinocyclocheilus rhinocerous
CATCACACATTTTAAAACAAAATATGTAGATTATATTGAATTAATTGGTTATTTTATCAGAGTCCAAATGTGTGGTCTGATAAATAACAAATAAATGAAAATGTAATTATGTAACCTTTCGAATTTAATTGTAATGAAATGTTCCAGACATCCCAATCAGTTCCCAAAAAGCAAAGAATAATTTAATATAAAAACTACCTTTCAGTCAGATTGTATGTGTTTGAACTTCTTATCAAGCTGTTTTGATAAAGACATTCATTTGGCTCTGGTGTACACTTCAGATTTCCATTATAGTTTCTTGACAGCTTAGTGTCAGAGATTAATAATAGAGCCGAAGTTGTGACAGGTCTTAATTATTCAGACCTCAGATGCGGGAAACAGACTGGTGATAAGCCACAGTTCTTCTTCAAATTGCTCAAACTTTCTGGGAAATAAACAAAGGAAGCACTGCTATATAATCCCAAAAAGTCACATAAATTCAGGCAAAAGGGCTTCTTTACAGCTCATTCTGTCCTGTGTCCAGTGTACCAAGTTTATCCACATCTCTCAGGTGCTACAAAAGTAGATAATCAACACTTTTAATGGCTTAATCCCCAACTGGCCATATTGTGTCTG
>NW_015762349.1:0-615 GCF_001515625.1 Sinocyclocheilus rhinocerous
CACGCTCACTTGTGCTCTTCCTCGTCAGTGAGCTGACTGACTCATTTCGGTTCTGCTGTTGTATTGTTTATGTAGGGCGACTGGAGCGAGACTTGACTTTCATCCATCAGGATTTGCTTGTTTGGATGTTTCATAAGTAGAATAACCCAGATTAGTATGAATTTACTCAAACAATGCTTAAATAGGTATCTGCCTTATGCTGGTTATCAAACATCCCACGGAAGTCCTTTTTTCTTTGGAATACCAGGCACTGATGAATGTTTACAATAAGGGTTACACAGAAACAGATACAAGGTATAGCCTACAGATCTTGCTTTCACACAGTCATTACTTTTCTGTAGTAATATATGACTGCTGGATGTACTGGTTTCATGAGGAGGAAACGATGACAGTGTGTGGTACATGTACTGTACAGTAATCAGAAAGAAATTACATGTACAGTACAGTGTAAACTTCCTGTGGACGATGGTGGTGCTTGACTCACAGAAGGTTTTGGTCAGGCTGCTGGGAAGTAGAAGGAATCCAGATAGGGAGGATATTAGGCCACAGTATGTAGGCTATATCAGATGGATTATTCATCTTGAACAGTTTGTTTCTGCAATTGCTTCCACTTTT
>NW_015762350.1:0-615 GCF_001515625.1 Sinocyclocheilus rhinocerous
AATTACAAACAAAAAGCTGTGTTTTCTCTTCTTCAATGAGGCGTTCCCACATTTTGTTGTTGTTTTTCTATCTAAAAGGATACAGAGCAGCTCAAAGCCTCAGTGTGCATTTAATGCGTTATAGGAACCAGGACCTCAACAGCAGACCTTTCATGAGAAAAAGACGCCGCCGCTGAGATTATTGTGGGGGGAAAAGTATGTAAATGGGAATCAAGGGATTTTTTCGTTGTGTATTCGGGGTTTTAATGTGGATGGGTCGTAAAAGGTGCTTTGGGATGGATGCTTAACGAAGAACTCAGTTCTCTTGCATGCATCTACTTTTTCTGAGTAAGAATGCTGGTGTCTTGCTGTGAAGAGAGCCCTGCTTCTTTTTAGAGCAAGAATTGCCTTTGCATAGATAACCGAATGCATTTACCGTCGCCCAATTCTTTGTTGTTTTGCTGAGGAAACTTCAGTCGAGTTCTAGGAAGAGGCTTCTGCTCTTGGCTTTATTTATAACCATTGTATGATTATTTGAATGGGAAAGTTATTGTACATTACAACATTACAGGCCATGTTTACAATGACTGCAATAATGAATGCTGCTATTGACAATACTCTGAAAAGTAAATGTCA
>NW_015762351.1:0-615 GCF_001515625.1 Sinocyclocheilus rhinocerous
TATATATATATATATTTAACAGTGTAATTTCAATACCTGTTACACAGTTTAAAAAATATTGTTTACCTCAAAACAACATGAAAATATGTAACGTAATGTCTCCTAAGATGACAAACATGCATAGTGTAAATATAAAAAGTAATATTTTCATTAATACACTGTCACACTTCACCAAGCTCTTCCTCTCCACAGACTGTTTCAGTTACTATTCCTGGATTTACCTGATTTCTCTGGTCACCATTCATCTCCTGTGTTTCAAGTTATTCTAATTTTCTTTTCATCAAGTCAAGTCACCTTTATTTGTATGGTTCTTTATACAATAAAGTTCCCTTTTAAGGAATATGTATAAACTGCAATCTTGATGACTGCAATCATCAGCCTATCTTCAGGAAGCCACTGTGTGTGTGTGTGTGTTTGTTTGTGTGCGTGTGTGAATCCAATTAATAAAATGCGTTTCAGAAAGTGCATATCACCATGATTCTGTTACATTACAGGTGATGACAAACATGCATTGTGTGTTATCTGTTTGCTGTGAGGAAGCTCCGCTCCTGTCTGGCTCTTTTCTACAGGAACATTTCTAAATCTTACTACTGCAGGGAATTAGGGCCCAGTGAA
>NW_015762352.1:0-615 GCF_001515625.1 Sinocyclocheilus rhinocerous
CATGATTGATGTGGTGGCCATCATTCCGTACTTCATCACGCTGGGGACGGAGTTGGCCGAGACAGCAGAGGACGGGCAGCAAGGGCAACAAGCCATGTCTCTCGCAATTCTGAGGGTCATCAGACTTGTACGAGTCTTCAGAATCTTCAAACTCTCCCGTCACTCGAAGGGACTTCAGATTCTTGGCCAGACCCTCAAAGCCAGCATGAGAGAGTTAGGTCTACTCATCTTCTTCCTCTTCATTGGAGTCATCCTCTTTTCCAGTGCCGTCTTCTTCGCAGAAGCTGACGAGCCTGAGTCGCAGTTCTACAGCATCCCGGATGCCTTCTGGTGGGCTGTGGTTTCAATGACGACCGTTGGCTATGGAGATATGGTGCCTACAACCATTGGAGGAAAGATTGTCGGATCCCTCTGTGCCATCGCTGGCGTCTTGACCATCGCCCTTCCCGTGCCCGTCATCGTCTCCAACTTCAACTACTTCTACCATCGAGAAACAGAAGGCGAGGAGCAGGCGCAGTATCTCCAAGTTAACGTCCCTAAAGCCGATTCACAAGAAGAGCTGAAGGGAAGTCGAAGTGGATCCACCATCAGCAAGTCGGACTACATGGAAATCCA
>NW_015762353.1:0-615 GCF_001515625.1 Sinocyclocheilus rhinocerous
GAGGTGAAAGAACCCACTAGTGTGAGAGTTCAGATACACACGCTTGGATCACATCAACACTGCCAAACATTGCATTCAAGACCACCAAAGTGCTACGTGCTAACCGCTAGCTTTCAATGTTACTAGCTTTGCATAGGCTTCAATGCAAAAGCGTTAGCTTGGCTCATGCTAGGCTAGTTGTTACAAATAGCTCGAAAATGGCTCTGGCGAACTGCGCTTGCGCACTTGGAAGTTACTCCGGAAAAGGTTTCTTAGAACTTCTGGGTTACGGCTGTTACTATGGCAATGTACCCTGCAATAGCTAGCATGTGCTACACACTATGGTCTATGGTTATAAATAGTTTACGCTCATCACGTGAAATGGCGGCGCATTTCACACTGAACAACCAAAAAGCACTATTGAGGTTCTTATCTTTATAGCTCTGAACACTCAACTTGTTCGAGTGAGGTAAATTAATGTACAGATTTACTGCAATTAATACAATGTTATTGAGATCTCGGCGGATTTCTGCACTTAGTCTATTTATACAGACAAAAACACGTGGATTTAACCACAATCTTCTCTCTTCGTGTGCTTTTAGAGCGACTTAGTTTTTGTCTCGACAGACAAAATTT
>NW_015762354.1:0-615 GCF_001515625.1 Sinocyclocheilus rhinocerous
GATGGCAGACGCTGAAAACACGCAAGTACGTGAACGAAACCTCGCGTCTGTGCCGTTCATTCACACAGAGACACAGAGCATGAAGGATGTACAGGAATCTTTTTGCTGTTTGATATTCACAGAAATATCACCATTTCATTACAAATGTACTGACCTACTTTTGATTTATTATCCAAAATTTGACAAATTCCGTGACATTCCGCGTTATACAATAAATGACATGACTGGAGTCTGCGATTCCATCTGCCTTTTCTGCATTGTGGAGATTACATTTTTTGTTAAGTAAAGGTTAGTTAGTTTATGTTGAAAAATGTCATGGTGTGACTTCCAAAAAATTTAATGATATTTATTATAAGTAATGTTTAAAAAAAAAAACAACAACTATGATTATTTCTTTTTTTTTCCATTTTGTGTGTAAACTTTCAAAACAGTGTTTAATTGAGAGTTTGTATGAATTGAACATCCAGTATATTCATACAACCTGCAGTATGATATGTGACTCTGGGGCACAAAACCAGTCTTAAAGGGATAGTTCACCCAAAGATGAAAATTCTGTCATAATTTACTCATCCTCATGTCGTTCCTAACCTGTATGAGTTGCTTTCTTATGTTGAA
>NW_015762355.1:0-615 GCF_001515625.1 Sinocyclocheilus rhinocerous
CACTGAGGCGAGCTCCACAGCAGACTTCTACCCGACAGTCAAAGCGCCATTACGTCACGAAAGTGTGGCCTCAGAAAAAGACGGCGAGGGTTTAGGGTGTGATTTGGGACAGGGCCTATATGCAAAAGTATCAGTTATTTGTAAAACACTGAAATTAGTCAAATTAGCTTTTATTTTAAGCCACTGTATTCATCTTGGCATTCAAGTATTATCTGGCTGGCAAATAGTGCAACATCTTTCATATTTTTTCCTATATATTGCAGAGTAACAAGGCTGTAATATGTTGAACCACTTTATATAATGACCATTAAGGCCAATTAAAAGCCTTTAAGGCATAATTAAAAATGAAACAGGATAAAAAAATGTATAAATAAAGTAATTTCCCAATAATATGAGTGCAATATAGCAAGTACAGAACAGGCCAACGGATACAATTCAAATTGCACTTGATTAAAAAAAATGTTGCTTATTGTTTTCAGCAGAAGCCTTCTGTGTGAGAGAGTGTGAGAGTGTGAGTGTGAGTGTGAGAGTGTGAGTGAGTGTGAGAGTGTGTGTGAGTGAGTGTGAGAGAGTGTGTGTGTGTGAGTGTGAGTGAGTGTGAGTGTGAGTGTGAGT
>NW_015762356.1:0-610 GCF_001515625.1 Sinocyclocheilus rhinocerous
TTTTTTTTCCCAGTCTCTTTCTCCTTCTTTCTCTCGTGCACACACACACACACACACACACACACACAGTGTAAAATCATTTCTAAGCATACAGGCCCAATAACTACTGTATACAGCTGGCACAATAATTTTGTTAAAACTTTTGCCTTGTAAATAGGCTGTGATAATGTTTTTATCCTACATATTTAATGTGGTTGTTTTTAACATAATAAATATGTTGGGTGTTTTTGCAAACATATTTTGGTGTTGACAAACATACATGTTATGACATTGTTAGCACGTCACTGCGATGTTATACACATCTCATTTTTACATTCATCCTGCTACTACATATGTTGCTGTCTAAATGTTTTTGCCACGTACATCTTTAAAAGTGGAACAATAACACAATATAAGTACAGTGAGAAAAGGGGAGAGTGAAATCAAATATCAAACTTTGAATTTTATTGTTGTCTATATTGTTGTCCTTTTAAATTGAAGGGATGTCATACATTAGTCATGTGAATAACTTGCATAAAACCAATGCTCTGGTCATATTTATTTATTTAAATTCTGTATTTCGTATTGTTACCCTACACTAATGTTATGTTATTGTTATTATACTGAAAAC
>NW_015762357.1:0-607 GCF_001515625.1 Sinocyclocheilus rhinocerous
AGCGCACTGGCCCTCCAGGGCAAGATTTGAGGAACCCTGGTCTATCACATCATTCATGCCAGAAACTTCACTCTCTTTAGTTAGGCCAACATTAACACGAGGAAAATGCTTAGCACTGCAGATCTGCCTCAACATGAGTTTAACAAGTGCTGACAAACAAGAAAAGAAGAGAGGTGAACTGTTTTTTGGAGGAGTTGTATTCTCTAGGAACCGCTGGAGGTGAAACACGAACCCTCAAAAGCATGCAAACACACACACACACACACACACACACACACACACATAAAATTGACACACACTAACACAATTTTCGATGTAACATGCTCTGCAGGTATATAGCATGATGTACTGAAACAGAAAACTGGAGTGTGATATATGGGAAACATGGAATATTTAAAGGTGAGCTGTGTAATTTCAAACAGAATTGCAAAAATAATGACTGTTTTCAAACAGGTCCCTCAAACACTTCTCTTGTCACTGAATTTCTTATAGCTGCGGTTGTAGTATTTTAACATCAAACTACACACTTCACCTTAAAAAAAAAAAAGCATACTTGTTCTTATTATGCTAGAGCACTGTTATTTGTTGGTATATGGATGATCAGATA
>NW_015762358.1:0-615 GCF_001515625.1 Sinocyclocheilus rhinocerous
CAGACTGCTGAGTCTATTTGAGAAAATTGAGAAGTCTCTGCTGATTGCTCAGGACTTATCAGAGGTGACTACTGGCAGGAACTCTCTGACCTTGGGCCGGTCTCACCAGCTGTTGTAAGTTACAGCTTGCAAAATACTAAATATTTTTTGCACCATTATAATTACTTTAAGCATAAATGTATGTATAAACTAAATATTTACAAAAGCCTCTGATCAGGAGTAACGGCTGGAATAAAATAGCAGACTGACTGAACTGTATCAATAAGCTCTTTTTTTACCTGACAGACTTCAATTCTTTAGACATAAGATAATACTGACATTTACACTCACTTATATTTTAAGATATAACATTATCTGAATAAACATACTTACTTGTAAACAGTACATCAATACAAAATCGACCTAAACAACACACCTCTGCACATTGTGTAAGTGAAATAAATGCAGTCATAACAAACAATATCATTTTGTATGTTTTTTATTTTTATTTTTTTGCAATATTTGATTTATCCTAATTAATTTAATTTCAAATGCACTTTCTGAATGTTATTTATATATAAAAACACCTATTACTCATGATTAAGTACTGTCATATTTAATGGAAAAATATTATTA
>NW_015762359.1:0-614 GCF_001515625.1 Sinocyclocheilus rhinocerous
GAGAGACAGGAAGAGGAAATGGCCCACAGGAAACAGCTCCCCCACATGCTCCGAATCATCCCACTGTACACTACATGAACTTACAAGCACAAACTGTCCTCAGTCAGCTGCCTTACGGTGAAATACAGTGTAAAAGTGAACGTGTGTGGAGCTACCTGAACTAAACGGTGGAAATACTTTCACTGGTGTAACACAATGTAGTCAGGATGGCCTAGTCATTTGAAAGAACTAGTTTGACTTGAATAAAAGTAATTTAATCTGTATTTAGATAACTAAACTACACTTACACTGTACACATTTGAAACAAAGATCTAGTAAAATGCTGCAACATCAAGAAAAGGAACTCTGTATAGTTAACGCAAATGTTCTCTTTCATCTGTGTATGAATGGTTTATACACACACACACACTCTGAAAATGTGCATGTTCTACTCTGTAATGATTATGCAATTCTAAATTTATTCTAAAATTTCTTCAAAAAATTAAATAAGTAAAAGTTTACATTAAATAATTATCATAATATTAAACTTAAAATATGTCAGTCTTTTTAGTGTTCACTGGAGTCGTTGCTATATATATATATGTATATATATATATATATACACACACACACAC
>NW_015762360.1:0-615 GCF_001515625.1 Sinocyclocheilus rhinocerous
ATAGGTTAATGTATTTTTTAAAGTGTTTTAAGCTCACATTTTTCAAGCTTTTGTTTTTCAATTATGCAAACTAGATTTCTTTACCATACAGTGGAAAGACAGTGGGGTCATATAGGACTGTAACCACACCTTAATGTTGCCTATCTAAAACGATATTCATTTCTGTCACAAGTTAAAGATTCTGCATATACTATACAGTCTCTGTTCTTTTGCACTAGGCTTCCTTAGATAAATAGATCAATATAAATAGGCATTTTTGCATAGTTCCTCTTAATGCTGTTTTATGGTTTTGCCGGTTTCATTTTTAGATCAGCAGTTTTGCTTCCACAAAAAAAGTGGCCTTTGTTTTTGCATCAGCAGCTGATGGTTTTAGAAACTCATATCTGTTACTGCAGGTTCATGTATCTCACAGTTACGGATCAGAGCTACACAACAGAAGTCTGGGTAAATTCAAACTTGATAATCCAGACTTTGAAAGCCACAGGTAATTGAAAGTAATACAAAAACCTTGTGTGTGTCTGTGTCTTCCTTCCCAGAGCCATAATTTGCACGAGATGCTGTGTTGCCAGGCTCTAATGAAGTACAGTTAACTGCCATCTGTAAGAAGTGAATGGA
>NW_015762361.1:0-615 GCF_001515625.1 Sinocyclocheilus rhinocerous
TTCCAATGGTCCAGGTTTTGTCAGGCCACTAAACAGGCAGACAATAAAAGGTTCAAATCCATCAACCTTTGCCAGCATCGGCCAGAATTGAGCAGCACTAGATTTGAATAATGGCACACCATCAACATTTATGGTGACAGCAATGTCATCTGTTGAATCTGGGCACTGCAGAAGTGTGCGGCGTAAACCAGTTTCCAAACCATAATAGATGTATTCGCCGTTACATTTTGCCTGGCGTTCCACTACTTTTGGAGTACAAAGAAGTGTCCGTGAGTCCTTGGGCAGTTCGTTGTGTCCATGTTTGCGAAGAATTTTGAGCAAGTCATTGAGGGATTTGTGTGTCTGGTTATTGGTCACTGCCCAATCTGCCAAGTCACTACATAGGTCCTGTCTGTTTTCATCTAGACATGCATCGGCTATTTCAGGTGTCTCTTCAAATACTTCATCTTCTGTGTCAGGACCTTCAACACTGTATCTTTCTTGATACCTGACATCATCTACAGCATCAAACTCCTCATCATCCATGTACTGGTCATCCATGAACTCTTCTTGACTGTCATCCTTAGCTAGTTTCTTTACCATGGAATTGACCTTCCTCCAGTTTTTAAGATAATC
>NW_015762362.1:0-615 GCF_001515625.1 Sinocyclocheilus rhinocerous
CTCTCCAGATTGAGCTGCTGCTGAGTCTGAAGCTTCAGAATGAGCTCCTTGATCTCGTCCCGCTTGGTTTTCATCCGTTGCTGGGGAAACCAATCCAATAAATTCATCGGGAGATGAAAGCTTGGAAGAGGACTCTGAAAGAAAAAAAATAAACAGAATAAATAATCAGCATCAATTATTGCATTAGTTACAAAGTCTAAACGCAACAGTTCTATTTGGATATAAAGGTCACTAAATGGCTTCAATGTAAATGTCTGTTTTTATAATCTTTTATTATCATGCAATAGTAATTCTCTTCTTCTGAAGCAACTTTTTTGCAGACACAAGTCATTGTAGGGGTGCAACTATCAATTATTTTGTATCTGTAGATGATTTCTGTTGGAATGAAATAATGGAAATAATTGTGTGACTTTCTAACATTTACAGATGATGATACAACCATAAAATATAAGTTATGTGCCGAGGAAAACCGGTCTCAAACGCATGAAACGGCACACGCATCCGTCAAAGCACCTGACAGTGCAAGTGTCGTCCGCAAACATCAGGAGCTTGACAGCGGGATCTTTAGAGGTGCAGTCATTTGTGTAGAGGAAGAAGAGCAGTGGGGAGAGCACA
>NW_015762363.1:0-615 GCF_001515625.1 Sinocyclocheilus rhinocerous
CGTAAGGTTTTAACATGAATTTGTGTATCTATATGTACTGTATGTAGATGAATATCCTTGAATTGTATTCATGTTTTAAAACATTTTTGATGGGCTATATTGGTAGCCTACATATAAATATGATTAGATTCCTTGAACTTATTTGATGCTGCATTCTGTTCCACTCTGGAAGTCGGAATTTCCAACATAGTGATATAGAACACTGCTGATTTTTGAACCGTTCCAAATGTTGATTTATTGATTTGTTTTGTCACTCAGTGTTTTTACATGAATTAAAATGCTTTAGCATATGTTTGTAGATAAATATTAGATGTTAATTTCATTAATTTAATTACATTTTCATTTCATTCATTTGTTTTCATATGTTGGTACATACTTTATAAATATGATTAAATATTTTCCAATGAACCGATTCGTTGAAAAGCCGTAAGAGGGTCTTAATTATTTTAACTACAGTTTTACGAGGTCGTTTTTGCATTTAAACATTTTAATACTTTGCAAGTTGCAACAATTGCTGTTTGGATCAAATGATGTTCTTCTGAAAAATAATGCATTACTGAATCTATAAATATAATGATAACACTTATATTATATGATGTATTTTCTGTACCTATA
>NW_015762364.1:0-615 GCF_001515625.1 Sinocyclocheilus rhinocerous
ATTTGTGGATCTCATTCTATTTATTTGTCAATGTGTTTAATTTTTGTTAATATCTTTACATTTATTTGTGGATCATAATGTATTTATTTGGAATTATGCAACAATTCTATCTCCATAGAGCAATGTCACAGTCGCAGGTTGTACTTATTATTAAAACAAATAGAAAGCAAACAAGTAGCCTTAATAGTCATTTATTTTAGCCAACATTTGCTATGATAAATTTCAACATAGATTTTGATTCTTATTTTACATGTATGCTTGTAAAATAATGGAACATTAGGTCATGAATATTGTATTAAAAGTCATGGAAAAGTCATGTCAATTTATTGGTAAAAATGTGTACAAACCCTGCATGAGGAAATCATGGATTTTATTTAAAAATACCATTGGATATTTAATTATGCATGCTCCATTCCTTTATTTTTATCTTTAAATCATCTAACTCTCACTTAACGTTAATAAGCATTTTATAATACTGTTAAATATAAACTTCACATCTCAAAATGAATATCCATTATTAATCCTGTACATTATAATGTTGTGATGCATCAATTGACATTTAAAATGAAAAATAAAACACTAAAGCTAAAATCAATCATTTGTTTAGATAAAATT
>NW_015762365.1:0-615 GCF_001515625.1 Sinocyclocheilus rhinocerous
GCTCTTTTGATTGGCTGGGATCTTCACCACTCTTCAAATCAATATTATAATCAATATGATGATTCCCATCAGGATCTCCCAATCCTGAGTTGCTCTCCATGTTTTGTTGGAGACTTTTTGTGCTACATTGCATCCTTTCATCATCCTTTTCATGATCCAAGTCGTTCAGTTTGATGTCAAATCCTACTTTCTCCAGGTCTTTGGGATCTTCTGGATCTCTGATAGTGGAACCAAAATTCCTCCTTAAAATGTCAACGGCTCTTATGTTTTCCCTCTCGTTATTTTCGTTATTATTGCCTCCTGGCTCATGTTTGTGTTTATGAAATTCCAAAACATCCTTCGAGGATAACGATAATGACGATGGCACCTTCGCGTCGCTGCGGCGGGCATCCCGGCCGAAATCAGTGCTCCGCGTCCCGCTGGATACATGGACAGATTCCCCATCGCGTCCAGTATAACCAGGCATATTTTGAGCGGTGACATTCACACGCACGGAAGACTCATCTTCCATTCCCGAGCGGTCAACTTTCCATTTGTGCGAAAACACACACAGTCCGCTTTCAAACTCACAAACTAAACACAGAGCGAGTAACTATTACACCACTTCCGGGTCCG
>NW_015762366.1:0-615 GCF_001515625.1 Sinocyclocheilus rhinocerous
AGGACTCACTTGCGGCACATCCTCTGTGTGAATCCCGCCGCCTCTCCTCTGTAGTATCCGGGAGCACAAGTTCGGACGCACCGCCACTCCTGCTGTAAGTAGTCCGGTGCACACTGAATGCACTCCTCCAGTCCAGGACCTGCAAACACAAGCACACCGTTAGCTCAGTTCTCCGTTATTTACATTTGCAAGTCATTGGGATCTTCACCTGAGGAGTGTTTGGGACGGCTGGTGACAGAGGCATGATGTTAACAGTATGAATACGATGACCTGATACAATGTACTGTCAGCTGAAGATCATAGAAAGGAGACTTTCTTGTCTACTTCCAGCTCTTTGGCCTAATCAGCCCATCTCTAAGATTAAAGCATTGTTACAAGAGACTTTCTCCCACAGCAGGTCAACCGTGTGATCTCTTATAAAGGTGAATAAAAGGTTATTTTATTCAGCAAGGATGCATTAAGTTGATCAAAAGAGACAGTAAAAACATTTATGATGTTACAAAAGATTCTATTTCAAATAAAAGCTGTTCTTTTGAACTTTCTATTCATTAAAGGATCCAGAGGAAAAAAGTATCATGGTTTCCACAAAAATATTGGGCAGCACAACTGTTTTCA
>NW_015762367.1:0-615 GCF_001515625.1 Sinocyclocheilus rhinocerous
ATAAGAAAGAAACTTAAAACAACATCCAACTTGAAACATTCTTAGATGGCAGAGAAAAGAACAAATTAACACAAATGCCTAAACATAATTATAATATGCAAGGGTATAAGTGTAATGGTATACATTCAAATCAATACTTCATGCAATTATATTCAAAGAGCTTCCAGCACTCTCAATAATCGGCCTGATTTTACTTTTTCACTAGTAGTGCAGTTACATTTATGAATATGTCTTTGTATGCACACGTATAATAGTCAATTATAATATAAAACACCTGCAGTCCAGCACAATACACTGCAGAAGAAATACATTAATAAGCAACTTCAGTATAAAAAAATACTAGAAATGTCATTTTCAAACAGCATGTGCCGAAATTGTCATTTGATACTGATAGAATTGTCACTTACAATTCTATTTTTAGTGGTTCTGTTTACGTGTCGCTTTGTTGATCAACGTGGAATTAGCTCACATGCTAATCTTAGCTGAACAATGCAGCAGCAGCAGCCATAAGACCAGCTAACTGTGAGAGGATATACAGAAACTCATCTCAATCACATTTTACCTCAGTTTTAAATGCAAGATGATCCCAAGCTCCTTGCGTAACGATTTTCATTT
>NW_015762368.1:0-615 GCF_001515625.1 Sinocyclocheilus rhinocerous
CTCAGTGATGCAACTCATGTATGGAAAGCTGTTTTGACATTTATTCCATTAAACCAACTGGTATACTGTATATTTTATGGTACTAATACTTTTTAAATTACTAGTAAGTAATTTAATAATGATTAGAAGACATTTTCAGTTTTACTACTAACTTTAATTTGAATTCAAAGTACTTATTCCGTTAGCATCTAGAATGTAGTATTACATATTCATTACATAATTGTAATATTACTTTACTACTAGTCACTATCCCAATAATGACAAGTAATTATCTCATTTTTATTTTAACAGATTTCTTTGCCATTGAATTCTATGGGAATCGGTGTTCAGATATCAGCTGTTAATTCTGAGAGGGTGTTTACACAGCAGCGTTTTCAACTTAAAAACTTTTTATACGTTTTGGTTGTTCATTTACACGACAACAGCGTTTTGGAGGCCTGAAAATGCAAACTTCTGAAAGCAGGTTTCAAAGTGCAAGTTTTTGAAAATAATACTGTCAGTCTGTGTGCAAATGTGCGCAAGCATGTAGCGTTTCTTTACAAAGTGACATCAGCAACTACTGACCTGGCATGCATAATACGAAACTGCGAAAAAACACAGAGGAAAGCTTTTCAG
>NW_015762369.1:0-615 GCF_001515625.1 Sinocyclocheilus rhinocerous
TATTTAAATAGAAAAATATGAAAGCCTGTTACTGTCAAGGAATAAAATAAATAAATAAATAAATAAAGTAATTGTAACTTTTTACCTCACAATTCTGTTTTCCTCATAATCTGAGTTTAAATCTCACAATTCTGACTTTTTTCTAAGTTATGAGTTCTTTTTTGTTAGTGTTGTTTTGTTTTTTAGTTTTTGTCACAATTCTGAGTTTACATCTCACAATTCTTTTTTTTCCACCACAGAATGAAAAATAAAAAAGTAAAGATTTTTTTATATCACAGTTCTTACTTTTTGTCACAGTTGCGAGTTAATATCTCACATTTCAGACTTTTCTTCTCAGAATTGCAAATGTATATCTAGCAATTTTGAGTTTATATTTTGTAATTCTGAGTTTGTATCTCACAATTGTGAGGAAAAAAAAAACATCTGAATTATGTGATATAAACTCAGGAAAAAAAGTCTTGAAATTGTCTTCAAGTCTTGAGATAAAGTAGCAGTTATAATTATTTTTATTTTTTTATTCCATGGCAGAAACAGGCTTCCATAAAGAAAACAGTTATTTTAAATTGTATAAATATTTCACAATATTACTATTTTTACTGTATTTTTGATCAAATA
>NW_015762370.1:0-615 GCF_001515625.1 Sinocyclocheilus rhinocerous
AAGCAACTATGGTAGCAAGTTCTGTCGTTACCAATAGAGTTCAATGGAACTCTATTGGAACAACCATAGTTAGCTAATGATGCTTTTGGGAAACACCCCTGGACCGTTTAAAAGATAAAAGACAGGATCGTATAGACCCAGATATTTAGTTTCGATTTTGATTAATTTATTAAACTGTGGTCTGATTTCGGAGTTGCAGTGATATTAGAGCCTTCATGTCATCTCACTCCACAGCTGTAATACACGTTTTGAGAGTTGAGTCACTCTACCACTCTTTACCGTGCATTTATAGGCATTGTGATCACTTGAATATAGAGTTATTCATTCAAATATCATAATTTAGTTATACATTCAAAATCTGATCCGTTATCGCGCTAAAAACCCTTCACTCATAAATCATCACGTCTGTCTGGTGATCCCTAGTGATTGGCTATAAGTGTGGGCGTCGACGTCAACATCAGCATCAGCCGCCTCTGCAGTGTGCGTGTGTGTTTAGTAACGTTGTGATGACGTTGTGATGATTGGATACAGTACATGCACACTTGGGTTTGTTTGTTAACCAATTAGCTAATACAATTTAGATGTTTGAAAACCGCCAAACTGACCCCAAACCAG
>NW_015762371.1:0-615 GCF_001515625.1 Sinocyclocheilus rhinocerous
CAGTGCTATTCTGTAGAGCCCAGCCAAACGGTATCGTTTGACTCGATTAAGAAGTGTGAATATCGGCAAAATATTGGTCAAACAGATTATCAATTTATCTCGGCATGGCTGCTATCTCAGTTTTTGGCTATACTTTTTTGTCATCTGGGTTGAGCTCACAACACAATAGCTTAAAGAGTATAGCAATGCTCAAAAGATGAAGAAATTTAGTATATGGAGCTGGATTATATGTTATCTTCTAGGAAAACCCTTACAATTCACTGTTGTAGTAAATCACACCCAGTACCCTGGTTGAGTGTACACAGTTTAGCCCCAAATACATTTTCTGTCCCACACATTCTGAACTAACTGTGGTGCTACTTATTGCACTATGCACAATGCATAATAATCTCTCCCACTTCACACAAGTTATATACACTCCTGTTCAAAAATCTGGGGTCGGTAAGATTTTTAAATGTCTTTTTAATATCTTTAATGCTCATCGAGGCTGCATTTATTTGATCAAAACACATTATGTAAAAACAGTAATATTTTGAATAAATTTATTATTGTTTAATTTTAAATAACTGTTTTCTATTTGAATATATTTTAACTTAAACCTGCAATGGCAAAGCT
>NW_015762372.1:0-615 GCF_001515625.1 Sinocyclocheilus rhinocerous
TTAGAGTCAGCCGAGAGCTGCCTGGACACACAGGTTTGATAACGCGCACATACTCACCTTCATTTACCCAGAACAGTAAAGCAATGTCATAAACATGAATAGCTTTTATACAAAGAAGTATAAATATTTTTGATTGATTCATAGATGAGTTTGTATACTGTTGTTTGCAGCAATCAAATACACTGCGCATGACTGCATTTTTTCTGTATGTCTTTTTTTGTACGTTTGAAAGAAAAAAGAATCAGACAGCAGTTAAGAAGTTTTTTCTACCATCATGCAGTTTCAGGGTGTGACATGTTGACTTCCTGTCTGTTCATTTCCTAGGTTACCTTTCCTGTTGCCGTTTCATAGATGACAATCAAATTATCACCAGTTCAGGAGACACAACCTGGTGTGTTCAATAACAACACTGTACGACACTGAAAATGTGAAAAACTACAGTGGTTCTTAACTGGTTTTCCTTCAGGACCAAAATTTGTGGTGCCCCACCATAGTACCAGAATTGTCTATCGTACAAATGTGAACACAAATGTCCTTAAAATCAAACATGACCATTTTTTTATATATTATTAATACTAATATACAATTGAAATGTGTTAATAATTAGAATTTTTT
>NW_015762373.1:0-615 GCF_001515625.1 Sinocyclocheilus rhinocerous
GTTGTTAATAGGAGTGGGTAATGTATTCATGATATATTCACATGATATAGCTGGCAATGTAAAGTGAAGCAACATTGTGAATATTGGTGTAATTTTAATATGCATTTTTGTAGCTTTCTAAAGGCAGTGTCATTAGACTTGTTCATTGTATTTCTATGAATCAGTTCATTTCTGGGAATCAAATGGTCTGTTTCAACAAATTGATTCATAACCCTGATTCAGCACTTGTTTACACTTTCATTGAAAAATGTTCGCAGACATATTTTAAATATACAATTTTTCTTTGCTTTAAATTCATTTGTTGTATTGGTGAATGTAAATGAACATCAGATATCATTCTTATATTCATGCAGTAAAAAGTGTGGAAAACATGGCTAATTGTTGCCATTTTGAATCTACTTGACAACAGTGGCTGTTTAGTATTATAGTATTTATTAATATTTTGAATTATTTATTTATTATTGTTTTATGTACTTTAGTATTCAATTTTTTATATTTCTATTTAGCTTTAATTAGTTTTTATTCCAGTTGTAGTAAGTTTATTGCCTTAGCTTATTTTATTTCAGTTAGCTGTCAAGACATCATTTCTAATTTTCTTTTTTCATGGTTTATCTC
>NW_015762374.1:0-615 GCF_001515625.1 Sinocyclocheilus rhinocerous
TTGAAATTCTAGTGCCCACAAGGAGGTCTCCGCCCAGTAGGCTACTATGAAAATGCTGTAGATTAATTTGTGTAATCTTTTTTTTTTGTCTTCCAGTATGATACACCTATTACTCCAGACATTTTTATTGGAAGAGTACTGGTTTAAAGGTATTTTTTTTCCCAGCAGCGGATTAGAACCTCTGCTGTTACTCCTTTCTCTCACAGTTGTTTTCTCTTTATCTCTATGCAAGTCTCACAGGGTTTGTTGATGCATTAATGTTTTAATATTCTACTCTGTTACATGCCCTTATTGATATTTGTCAAGTCTTATTGATTTTCTCCTAAAAACTGCAGAAAAAGTCATGCATTATTAACAATGTTTACACAAGCTGACATAAATCTATACTGGCACATGCACTACCCATGTATACACAGATAAGGTTAGTTAAATGCAGGACATTTACATGCATTTTGCAGACATTTGTATCCAAAGCAACTTTTGCATTCAAGGTATATATTTTATCCATTCATGCAGTCCCTGGGAATCTAACCCATGTTCTTACTGTTTGAGCTCCAGGAACCATCCATCCATTATTCAAGTCATTTATCCTCTGTAGGGTCGTGGGGAATGCAA
>NW_015762375.1:0-615 GCF_001515625.1 Sinocyclocheilus rhinocerous
GCCAAAAGCAGCGTGAAAATGTTTTATAAAACCTCTGTCTTGAATCATCCATCATTAATTTGGAGCTGGAAGATTCAGATGTTCTAATGATGCCTAATGAGCGGATCACACTTTAACCTGCAGGATTATGACCTCTGACCTTTGCTTCCAGATCCTCACACTTTCAAAGCGTTATATGTGTGAAAAAAATGTTTAAACTGTAGCTACGCAAGAAAAGCTCCCATTGATTAATTCAAAGAACTATCTGGTAATTATCTCTATTTAACTCTAATGTTGTCGAGCCTAAAGCACTTCTTTGGGGATGTCATTTACGACAGGGCCCTGACATCATTTGCATATGGTTGAATGAGTGATGAGAACTGAAGATGCTTTATCTTAATTTAGTTCATATCCAAAGTAATTTACTATATTTGTCTATGTTTTCAACTCATTTCCATCCATTTCTTTCAGGAGGATGAGCAGGGTTTAAAATTAAAACTCAACAAGCCTCAAATGTGAACAACTACATACAAATTTAAAAAACTATATCCCAGATATCTTTGTTGATATGCGTCTTCAGAAGTATATTTACCTTCATTTATTAAGTGTCCTACACTGTAAAAAAAAAAAAAAAAA
>NW_015762376.1:0-615 GCF_001515625.1 Sinocyclocheilus rhinocerous
TTTTTTGGAAAAATAGGATATTCAAGTGGAATACTAATGTTTGGGGGCAGGTACGGTGACCAAAATGTGGGACAGTCACACAAATTGGTAGCATTGTTTAAGCATCCTGCAATTCATAAGCAGTGTCCCACATTTAAGTTTGTCTATATTATTTTTAATGACTAGCCTTTTATGTTCAGTTCATTACAGAATCAAGTATTCCAGAGTGCCATGGGTTGTTCTGGCCAATTTCTTTGTCTGAAACAGAACATGCAGTTAAAAAAAATTGCTAGAGGAATGACTGGCTTCCCTTGAATTACCATTTTACAGATTCCAGTTTTTGTTGACAAATGCCCACAGACAGATAAAGTTTTACACCGGATGACATTAAAATGACTTTTTATTGTCTTTTGGAATTCTGTTCCATAGTGAAACATATGAAACATTTATAAAATCAGCATTAAAAAATAAGTTCTAAACAGCCTTAAGCTGCTTTACAATATATTTAATTGACCCCTGAAAAAAGTTTATCTGTCAAAAAAACAGTAAAACTCTTTCCCACCATGCAGCTAATGAGTCCATTTCTGGGAAAGTTGGAAACCACTGCCCACCCCTTCAACAAACATCTAAAAAAAA
>NW_015762377.1:0-616 GCF_001515625.1 Sinocyclocheilus rhinocerous
AAAAAAAATAATGATAAAATAAAGGAAAAAAAAAACTTTAAGTGTCTCAGCAGATAATCAAAAGCTCTACACACTTGTGGTCTTGGACAGGGACTTTTAGTTTCATGTTTAAAAATATAATTTTCTTTATAATTCATTTTGTGTTTCAGTATAGCAGTGTAAATGCATTCATGTCAACTCCGAGCTGCTTTAACCAGTCTGTGTAAATGCATCTAAATGGGAGTTTCTACATTTCTGAGTTGCATTTTAATTTAAAATTGGTCCGCTTGTGCTAACAACAAACATAGTTAAATGTAGTGAAGCAGGCAAAGTAAGCGAATCCACAGAGCATGTGGAGCGTTTGAAGAATTACAAAGCAAATCTCTGTTGGGATCTACACTATCATGAACAAAATAGTCTTAAGTGGAGACACGCAAACAGAGTCATTAATTTCAGCTTTAAGTGAAATATAAGTGAGTAAATGTTGCTTATCATTACCATGTTTACTTGTTTAGCAACTGCTAGAGAATTGTTTAAAGCCTGTCTATCAAATACTATAAAATAAAAAACTATAAATATACTTCATATTGTCCAAACCAAAAATTATTCAGACACCAGATATAATTTGATATTTTTT
>NW_015762378.1:0-616 GCF_001515625.1 Sinocyclocheilus rhinocerous
GAGTAGCAATTGGGCGGGTTTTGCTGTGAAAACCTGGCAACCCTGCACAACACTGCGCGGGGACGTCATCACTGACTGCCACGAGGTGAGTGAGGCGCGGACCGCAGCACGGCTCTTTGGCAAGTCATCCGCCGGAGTGACACGTAGCCTAGCTTTAAAACACAACTACACTCTGACATAAAACGAGGGGGAAAAACGTGCACAGTATCACGCGTTTCCCAGCGAACACAGCTTGGGATTTATTTAGCGAGGCGGATAGAGCCTCTTGCTATATGACTTTAAAATAAACCACGTCAATGCAAGCCATTTGACCGCATTTTTAAATTCACAATCTTTTTTAACGCAAGCTCACAGCATAGGTGGCGCCTCCTCACATCCGCATTTGAAGTTCTGAACATCAGTCAATGTAACCTTCCGCCTGCGGTAGAAGTGCTTGAGGCTGGGACCGCCGCCATTTTGAATGTCTGGTCCGTTCCTCCTTCCGTCGGTTGAGAAGATTGCACCTGTTTTCTGGTATCGTAACGGCTGGTGAGTGGGAGCTTATTTTAACCGACTGAACGACTGTCGAGCTCGGAGCTGTCAAGCCGCTCGGTTTTATTTTCGCCGACTCTTGGGC
>NW_015762379.1:0-615 GCF_001515625.1 Sinocyclocheilus rhinocerous
GCAATATACCACACTCCCATATAATATTTATTAGCTTCAACAATTCGTCTAATACTGGATCATCTAAGTTGCGAAGAATCTGACAACCTATCCCGTCTCTACCAGGTGCCGTATCTTTTCCCTTTTGGATAGCTTGCTTAAGTTCTCCCATAGAAAAGAAAACATTCACTGCATTTGTATTATCTTTATTATACTCTAATTTAAATTTATCATTCTTCAATTTCTCATCTCTTTTCTTTTTGCTAGCCGAACTTAAATTCTTCGAACTATGCACTTCCTTAAATATTTTAACCAACATCTCTCCTTTATCCTTACTATTAACTGCTTCTTGCCCCTCATTCTGTAAAACTGGTACTTTAATTGATTTATACACTCCTGCCATTTTATGTATTAATGACCATAGTTTCCTAACATTTGTTTCCATTCCTAAAGAACTACAAAATTTGCGCCAACTCTCTCTCTTTGCCTCTTTTATGACTCTTCTAGCTTTTGCCCTTAATTTCTTATATACAATTGCTTGCTCTTCTATTGGGTTTTTCCTCAATCTTCGATATGCTTTATTTCTATCTCGAACAGCAATAGTACACGCCTCATTCCACCAGGGCACAATCTGAC
>NW_015762380.1:0-616 GCF_001515625.1 Sinocyclocheilus rhinocerous
CACACACACACACACACAGCCGCAGGGGTAACTGGCACACGCCAATTACCGTCTCCATGCCCACAGGGATGGGGTCAGAGCAGCATATGGCCTGGCACTCGGTAAAGGTCACTCTAGACTTCTCATCTCACTCTAGACTTCAACTTCTCACTCTCGCCCTCTCTGTTTCTTCTCCAGGGAACATCACCAGTTTTTGTTGTTGTGTATGAAACTGTTATCCATCCACCTGTCGCTGGCCCACGCAGGGGGAACGGGGGCCACAGTGCTGGGTGCTCAGGGTCGGCCCCTCAGGAACCTGCTCTTCAGACTCATTGACTCTAATGTACCAGACTCCATACAACAGGTCTGCTATGAAACAGTGGGCTTTAATGTGTTTTTGTTATGCATTTTCTTTTTCTTTTTTTTTTGAAATTTTATATGCCACATCAGTATCACTTACAGTTATTGTTTATTTCAAAATTCAGAAATGTTTGCATATACTTACATTTACAATTCAGTAAGGAAACATTAAATTGATCAAGAGACAGTAAAGACAATTAAAATTTACAAAAGATTTCAATTTCAAATAAATTCTGTTGTTTTGAACTTTCTATTCATCAGAGAATCCAAAATATTT
>NW_015762381.1:0-615 GCF_001515625.1 Sinocyclocheilus rhinocerous
TGGGTGAGATGGTTGAGTTGTCTATTGAAATGACAAGGTCTTGGCAAGGGTAGTTCTTGGCAGGACTGAGATTTGTTTTTGTTTTTTTTGCGTGATGGCTGTTCATCCACGCAGAGATGTTCACCATGCATACAGTACAGTGACATGTGATGAATTCTGGTTGTCAGAAGGTGAAAAGGAGAGAATTGAGTATAACCGCAATAAGAGTGAAGTGAGTGACGTTGCTTAAACCATTACTGTATGTCAACAGTTAGCTAGTTTGGGTCTATTTTTATAAGGAATTTTAGGATAAATATTTAATTAATATTTATTTAGCCAATAATTTTATGACACAACTGGGAAGCAATTAAAGGGCTTGTTCAGCAAAATAATAATAATAATAATAAAAAATAAATAAATAAATAAATTTACTCATGTTGTTTCATACCCATATGACTTTTTTTCACAACAACAACAACAACAACAACACAAGGACATTTTCTCTCATGGTCAAAAGGATAAATAAAAAACGTAAAAGTTCGGAATGACATGAGGGTGAATTAATTACTAGTGGAACTTTTTTGTCATATGCTTAAAGGGGTCATATCATGCGATTTCAATTTTTCCTTTCTCTTT
>NW_015762382.1:0-616 GCF_001515625.1 Sinocyclocheilus rhinocerous
AATCTAACCGTTTGAGGAATGTTGCAGCAAGTGCCCTTGATGTGAACTGCCTATCATTTTTTTCTGAGGGGGAACTGGAATGCCTTGCTGGAGAAACATTTTGGCATTTTGTCAGTATCAATATGTCCTGTTACCTTGAATTCTCTGTCAACTGCCTCTGTGGTATCCTGCGAGAGAAACATACAAAAGTTTGTGGGCTTTTGCTCTCGTTTTCATCAAGAGGGATCAAACCTTGAACTTGTATAGTACAAAAACTCCCTACAGTGACCAAAAATATGTGAATCGGCTAATCACAAAGCACCACTGAACTGACTGCATTTAGCCAAAAGCAACACATATCAAATGTCAGAAAATCATTTGCAATTCTAATCCTATTGTACATCTTATGCGAACATCCATTACTGTCCAAATAGCACTCGCTGGCCTGTTTCTTTTTACTTCTTTTCGCGACTGTTCCCTGGACACTCAATCTGCACTGCTGAGGATGTCAGGACATTTGCGGTTAGTTGCAAGTGACACAATCATATACCTGGATAGAGATGCTGGATGAACACTTTATGCCATGCCATGGATAAATCTCCTGTTTGGACCTGTATGTACTTCCTCTTCCCTGCTT
>NW_015762383.1:0-616 GCF_001515625.1 Sinocyclocheilus rhinocerous
TGGTAAAATTCACATTCCAGGGGCTAAATATCATGTTATTGGGGTGGCTTCAACCCGTGGACATTAAGAACAACCTGCGGCAACAGTGTTAAAGTAACCTAATTCCGCGGGAAAACAGTGGACGTGGCAACACTGGTTGTCATTTACAGGTTTTTAAAATGGATTTCAAATATTTAAATATGAAGTATCACCTTGAACTCGGCAATCATGGGGTTCTCGCTCTGCTTCAGTGAGGACAGGTCCAGTCGTCTCTGGTAGTCCTCCAACCTCTGGGGGCAGCAGAGGATCAGGGATCAGCTCAGAATGATTGAGTTCAGCACTGATTTGAGGTCAGGTACTATTTACACACCTGTTTGTTCTCGGCTTCCTTCACCTCCTGGTTGACGTGAGTGAGAATCTTTCGACAGCATTCGCCAGCCTGTTTCACTTTACTTCTCTCCTCAGGATCCTCTGCAGGCAAAAGACAAGTCAATTATATATAAATCACAGACTAACTGTGCACCAAAACAGCTTTTATACAATCACATTAATGCACAGAACTATTTTAACCTATCAGATGTTTCGTCCTGTCTTTAAAGGGATAGTTCACCCAAAATAAAAATTCTGTCATTAATTA
>NW_015762384.1:0-616 GCF_001515625.1 Sinocyclocheilus rhinocerous
AATGCAAATGCGGTCATTTGTTTTTCTGATTCATAGTAATTGATGTTTTACATTAATCTTATCGCTGTTTACATTGTAAAACAATACCTTGCTTGGGGTTAGGATTACCTTAAATAAACCGTGACTCATAACCCACAGTCACCTGCATGTGATACGGGTGCATAAGTAAAAAGTCACTGTATTGGTAAAGTTAGATAGCAATACTTGTAATAACTGGACATTCATTCAATGAAAATTATGTGGTGTACTGGTGTATGATATTACACACTTTATGGATCGTTTACAGTCACTGCCAGTCAAAGTGGATGTGGCTTTGACCAGAGAGTTTCTTGTAGAAGAAATGTGTCAAATTATTCACATTTGAGGGAATACATAAAAGGAATGATTAAAAGTAAATTAGTATATCCTGATATAACCCATTAATCTCTGTGATTATTTTGTATTTCTCTTGCATGCTCTTCGGGAGGTATTTGTTCATTGTTTTCATATTGAAATCTCTCTTTCTTTGTGTTGTTTGCCTGTCTAACTTGAATAAAGTCCATCAGATAGAACACATTTGCATTTTCCTTTCTGCACGCAAAGAAATTAACATTAACCTGCATGCACTAACCTTGAA
>NW_015762385.1:0-616 GCF_001515625.1 Sinocyclocheilus rhinocerous
AAGAAGAAGAAGAAGAAGAAGCTGCAGCTCCTGCTTCTGAAGAAAGGTATGTGTTTTAAGCATTTAAATCGATACAACTCGTTCAATCAGTTTTAATGATTTATAAAATAAACGAATAATTACTGAATGTAACGTTGTAATGCTTTATCTAGCATTAATGAAAGTTATGTCTGTGAGTAAAACGCATCCGCAGATGAGTAACAGAAAGGTGCGTCTCATATGCCCCGAGTTAGTTTGTCGTAAACACTGCAAACTGAGCTTTTCGAAACTCTGAGCAAATGATTTTCTCACAAAGTTTCCCTGTTTCGAGGCGCTTTTCTGAAGAGCGCAGGCTGATGATATCTGCTGCTCAAACAGTGTGAATCTAACGAGAACACAAACACTAAACTCCTACAAACCGATGACAACAGTTTTCATTCCAGTGTACTGAGTATCCAGGGCTTGACATTAGCTTCTCTGCTCAGCAGCCGCTGTGGCTAGTGCTTTCCCAAAGTTACTAGCCACTCAGCATTTTCACCGGCCGTAATTTTGTTGCTGGGAAATTACATTTTTTATGATTAAAGTTCACAACTGCATACTAAAATTGATTTCCAGGTCATTTTTACCTATTTAAAAG
>NW_015762386.1:0-616 GCF_001515625.1 Sinocyclocheilus rhinocerous
AAGTATCGTTCCAGTCTTCAAAATATACATGTGGCTGTACTTGTCAGAAACCGATTGCTTCAGAAGTATGGTTATGAGCAAATTTTGCATCCTCTTCTTCGTGACCTTTGTGAACTTCAGTGCCGCGGTGTATCAGTTGACATTGAAGACCAGTCCTGCATTTTCAAAGGCTCTGTGATTTCCATTTGTGCTGACAATTTATCAGCCCATTCCTTGGCCGGCTTCAATACTTGCTTTAGTCAAGGACGGATCTGTCGTTTCTGTCTGTGCCACCACCGTGACATTGGTAACAAAACTGAGGAAAGTGAGTGTATTCTCCGGACTCCTGACACACACCTTAGACATTTACAAGTGTTAGATGGTAAATCCTTGTATGGTGTTACTGGATGCTGCCCTTTTGATAAACTGCCTCATTTTGAGGTTACTGAATCCTTCCCGCCTGACTTAATGCATGATATTCTTGAAGGGGTCATCCCACAGGTTCTGAAATTAGTCTTGCTAAAGCTTACCCGTGAAAGACTGGTAACACTGCAACAGTTTAATGACCAGCTACAACAATTCCCCTTTGGACAAAACGATATCACTCACAGGCCTGTTTTGCTGAAGCCATCTGCTC
>NW_015762387.1:0-616 GCF_001515625.1 Sinocyclocheilus rhinocerous
TTAGAGATTTCTGCCAAGGCAATGCAAGGTGGTAACTAGGGAGTATAGATGTTTGTTTGGCAGCTGACATGGTGTTCAGGGTGTTTACTAGGCCTTTATGTGCTGTTTATCATTTTTAAGGCTGCGCCCTCCAGAGGTCACATTTGTTGCCCACATATGTCATTAAGACTGCCTCATTACCTTAAGTAACCATTATGTTCCAAAGTAAGAAAGAAATTATAATTTACACTTCACAAGGAATAATAGTTAATTTTGTAATGGTTACTTTTCAGAAATTAGATGTATGTGACCGACAAATGCAACAACGTAGGGCGCAACCTATAAAACGAGACAACTTTTGGTTGAATGCATATTCAGAGTGGATGCCAGGGCACTGCTAGCCTTTTTCTACTGTGTTTTGGGTGGTTATCACTGTATTACTTAATGGTTGCAAGGGAGTTCTGGGTGGTTGCTAGAGTATTACTAGGATATACTAAGTGGTTGCCTGCTGAACTAAAATAAACTATTTTGTTCAAATCCCTAACCCTAAAAATGCAAATCCCTAAGCATGGGCAATAGTAATAGTGGCACTTGCTTTAGCAGACACCAATTATAGTTATCAATAATGAAATAATAA
>NW_015762388.1:0-616 GCF_001515625.1 Sinocyclocheilus rhinocerous
ACTCTGCACCATGATGTCAGAATGGGCCTGGAGGGTGTGGTGAGGCCTAGTAGTTAAAGCTTCTCACACAAAGGAAGCTGTCACTACCATACCGCCCCATGAATGCCGTCCCTCCTCACTGATCGCTTCTAATCCCTGCAGCTATACTGATAATTAGCCCGGCCTGTCATCCAGCTTGGCACAGCCTCCTCTCTTTGAACACTTCCAGCACAGGTAATGCAGCAGAGGAAGGCTGATTCAGTGTGGAGGTGTAGAGGACACACACTTAACTTTTTTGTCTTGTGTGGCCCCACAAAGATAAGCTCCCCTTCAGTGGCACCCTGTAAATCTCACACACATAACCGCTAGTGAAACACACAGCCATTTGTAGAAACTTGAAGAGCATTCATTGGAAAACCGTTGAGGCAGGCAGTAACAAAAACAACTTGATAAAGAGCTAAGATTAAATCACAGAAGTGTGTGGAAGTGTTTTTTTTTATTTTTTTTATTTAAAGATTATTGCTTTGTATTAAGTTCAGTACGTGTTTACATTTCATTGTGGTATGGGAGTTATAATATCTGTATTTTTTTGTGTGACGAGGAAAGAAGGAAAGAGTGTTTTTTTTATTTTATATAT
>NW_015762389.1:0-616 GCF_001515625.1 Sinocyclocheilus rhinocerous
TTCTTATGACCTAGAATGTGTGAGAGTCTTCAGACACCTTTTTATGACCTGCAAGAGCTGCCACTTCAAACGAAAACATCCGTAGGCCATGTCAAACTGTCTTTGCTGATATTAAGGTCATACAGTTTCCCTCAAAAACAATTCGCTGTCTGAGAGACCTGCTAAAAATAGCACAGAGTCAATATTAAAGCCCCGCTCCCATGCAGAGTTTATCATTAAATATGCATGATACTTTAATGTAAAACATGACACTCAGCCACGGGAGAACTTGAGAAACATGTCATACCTCCAATACAGCTTGATCTGGAATGCTTGCATTTGAGAATTGGCACCAGGATTTATAGGTAGCATGGTGAGGGGAAAAAAGCCATTTATTTGAACTGACAGGATTTGTTTGGCCACCGATATATCAATGCAAAGCTCAATAATATGTGCTCTTCTTGAAAGGGCTTGTTATAAATAATTCAGAGCAGGTTCTGTCATGGAGACTCAGGTGCAGGTTATGGGTATGATTTGTGTTGCCAGTATTGACAGAGGCTAGTCTTTGCGGCTCCTTATTTCTCCGTCCACGATAAGAAAAAAGCCAATGGCCTTTGTCAATATTGTGTATATATAC
>NW_015762390.1:0-615 GCF_001515625.1 Sinocyclocheilus rhinocerous
TACTGACTATTAATAAGCAGCAAATTAGGAGTTTATTGAGGCAAAGTCTTAGTTAATGGTTTGTTAATAGCGAGAATTGTACCTTACAATAAAGTGTGACCAAATGTTTCAAAATGTTTATTTACATTTTATGGTTGTATTCGTATAATGTGAGGATTTCTTTTTTACAAAACAGCACATCCTAACAGCAATTGAGTGATTAAATGTTGCTGCCAGCGTTAAATTTCAAGTACTTCATAAACAAACACACCACAACAGAAAAGAAGCTCAATTAATTGGATCAAAACAATGTTTAGTGTTACATTAACATCAAATATAGGCTTTAAAATAACCATAATTGAAACATGAAGTCCTATATTCAAAGCAAGTAATTGCATTAATGAAAAATAAAGTTATGTGCAGCCATGCAGGGATGTAAGAACCAGGGGGTGTCAGCCTGACTCATGAATATTAATTAGGTGATGAAACATTTGCCATGTAGTTGTATTTGATTTGTTGAAAAGCTAATAAGGGGCGCTAGCCAAATTAGGATGATCGCTTACAGATTCACCTTCATTCAATCGATTGGATGCTGATGCAGCTTGGTCTTAAAGCGATAGACACAAGTTTACTCAC
>NW_015762391.1:0-616 GCF_001515625.1 Sinocyclocheilus rhinocerous
ACGCCCTTCGGTGCGGGTTAACAGGTTAAAAGCTTCAGAGCACAACACAACAGCTAATACTAACCACACAACACAAAACCTACACAGACAAACTCCTGAAGAGCGTTCAATAAGAAAATGTGCTCACATTGTTTGGTTCAGAAAAATGATGTGCTATGCTTTCTTTTTCAGGCAGGCATTGCTTAAGACAGTTAATAGTGATACACCATTAAAATCAGTGCAAGTGAAGTCAATTATTTTCAACTCAAAACTTAAGACATCACAAAGAATGGAGACTAAAGCTAAATTTAAGAATAGCAAATTTTAAAGTAGGACTAGCTTTAGTGTTACGACTTGGACCAACACTGGTCTCATCAAAGCATCGATACCTTGCTTGTTATTGCCACTGATACTGAACAGCTAATGTTAGCTAAATATTAGCTCTCTGGTCCCAATACTTAAAAATCTCAAACTAAAATTTTAAAGACCTCAAAACAGATATTATTAATTAAAACATTTAAAATGAGATTTAAACCTTCCAGACTTGGACCTTCTCAGCCACTACGCACCAATTGGCGTGATCCAAGTAAGTGTGCAGAACATGGAGCTCATCAACATGGTTTTGGATCAACTGTGT
>NW_015762392.1:0-616 GCF_001515625.1 Sinocyclocheilus rhinocerous
CAGAAATATAAAAAATAATAAAAATGCAAAAATATTAAAATATATAAAAAACCTAATTCAAAATATGAATAAATGCTACATTAGTATATAAATAACACTAACACGTCTATATACTCTTTGTGCCTGTCATCAACTTTCATTAAGTATATGTTTTAAGACAACATGAGAAACATCTGAGAAAAAAAGATAATTCAAATAAAGTCTATCAAGTCTCCCGAGCAAAGAAAGAGCAACATCTGAGCGATGAAAGTTTCAGTTTCAGTCCAGAGAGGAACAGAAGAAGCTGAGAATGATGTTTTTGTGTTAGCAGTGGTTTGGTCTTGTGACAAACGGACAAGACTGTCTAAATCAAATCAATCAGACTCACCAGTCTCAGCAGTCTACCATAGACTTCAGACTAAACAGCATAACTGACCCAAACTGACCAACCAAACAGCAGCTTTGACGCTTTAGAGACGTTTAATGCCACCGAGGAGAAAATAATGTCAATGAGCACCCAGCATGCACCGGAAAATACGCGAGTGCACTTTAAAACCAACGATGAAGCACTCTGACCCCATTTAAACTCCAGAGATCATCTGAGAGAACAGCATGATATCAACTATCCACAACAACT
>NW_015762393.1:0-616 GCF_001515625.1 Sinocyclocheilus rhinocerous
CTGTGAACTCAATATGTCACAGTCGAGTGGAGACAAAGCAAGACATGCCAGCAGATGGGTAATTGAAAGCTTAAATTAAGGCTTATCATCTAATAGAGGCAACAAGATGAAGAAATTTATATAAAATTCATTTATCATGAAAACAAGCCAAAGGCACAACAGATCCAGTCGGGATGGAAAAAGCGTGACTCTAAAATACAGGTTGAGACGTACATGTTACAGTTTGTGCACCAGGAAGAGTATTTGTGCGTGTGATTTAGACCTACATTTTGGGTCACATTACTTAAAAATAAGTCTACTTATAAATAACTTTCCACTCATTTTTTAAAATCTTCTTTAATTGATAGCTTGCAATGACAAACTTTGCACCTCAGTCTTGTTTCAACAAGTTACACAGCCCTTAGCAAAGGAAAAATGTGCCGTGATCTCCATCCATCAAAATGTGCTGCTCTAAAGGCGAAGATGCCAAACGCTGACAGTGAAACATATGAATGAAATGATGCGTACAGGCCTAACCTTGTCATAATAGCGAACACATGTGACCTCCTGGCGAGAGCTTTTATTACCACGTTGATAAAAGGAGAAAAGAACAGCCAGGAGGCAGAACTCCCACAGA
>NW_015762394.1:0-616 GCF_001515625.1 Sinocyclocheilus rhinocerous
ATCCAATTTTAGATAGACGAGGCTTCAGCAATGATGCTTTTAGGACTTTCCGAGAAAGAGAGACAATAGTTAAAATTTTTAAATGAGATCAGCGTTACACCAAACCCAATATATTGCTGTATTAAAATGTACTATATTATATCTCTCACTAAATTTGAATTGAGATAAGCATGTTTTTCACTTTTGTAAAATGTCAATTATAGAATAACAATAATAAAATATATTGTAATTATAATATGTATTATATATTCGAAATATATTGTTATAAAAATAATTGCTTTATAAATATTAATAAAAAATATTCTCAGGGCATGGTTCTACAGTTTTTAAAAAAATCGTTTTTGTTGTCACCCTCAGTGCGCTGAACTGATTTTAGTTTTCAATGATTTAGCCATAGACATTTAGCTTGGCAAGATTCAGCGCAAGATATTTTTAATCTACATGAACTGAATACTGCGCCCATGATTTCAGGGTGACATTAGGAGACAATAATGCAAATGACCCATGGCATTCAATTAAAAGTGTCATGTCCCCTCACTTTTGTTTCATGTGTTTTATATTTCCCACTAAGGTGTTTGAGAAAGAAAGCGCCTTGTGTCCCCCTCCTCATTGAATT
>NW_015762395.1:0-616 GCF_001515625.1 Sinocyclocheilus rhinocerous
AAACAGACACAACTAAATAAATACAGTGGAGACACACTGGAGAAAAAGAGGAAAAAGATCATGGAACACATGATTTACACAAGAGAAACACATCCTGACACACACACACACACAAGCATCCTCAGAGGAAGCAGCACAGGTATTCACACACACATACACACACACACACTCACTCACACTCACACACACACACATACACACTGATTACCATGTATTATCAGGATATTCCATAGATGTAATGATTTTTATACTGTGCAAACTGTATTTTCTATCTCCGTACCCTAACCCTGCCCCTAAACCTACCCATCACAGAAAACTTTCTCCATTTTTAGATTTCCAAAAAAAAAGAAAGAAAAAAAGATTTATAAGCTGTTTTCCTCATGAGGACCAAAAAATGTCCCCACTAGGATAAGGATTTTGGATATTGCCAATTTGCCATCTTTGTGGGAACAATTTTCCATATAATGTAAGGTATACCTGAACCACACACACACACAAACATAAAGCAACCAAGACAGAAAAACCTCAATGTTTCCTCTTATGTGTTTATGCGGTTTAAGGTTTAAAAAAAACATTATTTTCCACATGTTGTACATTATTGTTTCTCCTCTATGCC
>NW_015762396.1:0-615 GCF_001515625.1 Sinocyclocheilus rhinocerous
TGCTGAAAATTCAGCTTTGCCATCACAGGAATAAATCACATTTCTGTTAAATTGTAATAATATTTCACAATATTACTATTTTTTATATCTTCATTTCCTTAATTTTCTCAGTATATATACAGTACATATATAAGAAAAATAATCAAACTAATGATAATTTAATCTGCATATTTAAAATGAAACGACAGCCCTTGCTTTAACATAGACAGGCATATCTTTTGCCAGCAATTTTGCAGTTTCTCTAGACAGATGGTCAAATCAACAGGTAATAGATCTGACCAATCTGATGCAAAAGCAATCATGTAACATCCTTTAAGAGTAATTTAAACGAGGAGTTTAATGAGAAAAGAGTGTTAGAGATGCACAAGGCTGAAAATGAAGCATAACATTATGAAAGTTCGCAGTGGAAGCTAAAGTACTGCTCTCTAATGACTGAATGAAGAAATTAACCCCTTCCCCATTTCTCACAAGAAGCACAGCATTTCCCTATATCGCCTAGCCTATATATTTCACTCTATAATTATGTGGGGGAAAAAAAAAACTTTATATGCACCATAACTTCTTAGATGTTCAAACCACAATTACAAAGACCATTGAACCATGACCAGCCGTCAA
>NW_015762397.1:0-616 GCF_001515625.1 Sinocyclocheilus rhinocerous
CATTATAAGTGGACCTCAGAGAACAGTACAAAATAATAAAAAAGACAGGTCATGAAGCCTTTAAGGGGGAGCTTGACAGGGCGTTAAACGTTTATTTGTTTAACCTGTAGTTTTGCTTGTTAGAAATAAAAGGGTTCACCCATGGCATCATATGCACATAGAAATCATTCTCATATGGCATCGTTTGAATCTAAAGTGTTATCTTATGGCATTATAAACGCAGGAAAGAAACAAACGTCCCTTTTTCAGGATACTTATTTTAAAGATAATTTTGTAAAATCCAAATAAATGTAAACAATATTTTTCATACTCGTTCAATGAACCATAAACAGCTAGTGCACATGCACCTGTGGAACAGTCCTTAAGACACTTAGCGCTTACAGGGAGTAGACAATTAAGGTCACAGTTATAATAACTGAAGACATTAAATACACCTTTCTATTGACTCTGAAAAACACCAGAAGAAAAACACCCTGCTCACCTGCCTGAACATGCCATAGTCCTGCTGCAGGAGGAATGAGGACTGCAGATGTAGCAAGAGAAATAAACTGCAATGCCCGTAATCTAAGCTGCCCAAGACAATGCTACAGGGAGACAACAGAAAGGACAGGTGTTC
>NW_015762398.1:0-616 GCF_001515625.1 Sinocyclocheilus rhinocerous
GTTTCTCAGAAGAGACATCATTAAAAACAATGGCTTGGCCAAATTGAGCATGCAGATGCTGTACTGTTATTTAAAACCATCAAAACAAGCTCTTAAATCTTCATTAGATCAGAAAAAGTGAACTTCCGTAGGGTTAGAGTCATTTCCTAACCCCAAGTACAACAACTGAAGAGCAAGGAGAACTTTTGTCACTTTTCAAGAGCTTTATGGACGTGCTTGTAAGGTCAAAACCAGGTGACTAAAATATTTTCAGCTTTAATGCCTCAACTTTCCAATGGCAACAAGAGCGCCAAACAGGAAACAGGAAAACCCTGTTTGAGAACGTATAGTTCTATTGTACATGTCCAGTACAGCCAACATGTCTATAGGGAAAAGCATTCTGTTTGGCTTGTGTTGAGCTGTTCCTGTAGCTCAGCTACAGTCAAGGTCACTGGTTTGATTACCAGAGAACGCACATACTTATAAATGTGTAATTATTTTAAGTTGCTGTAAATGGAAGTGTGTACCAAAAGCATCAAAGTAAACAGACCAATAGTTCACCTAAAAATTTAAATTAGCTGAAAATTCAATAACCCTCAGGGCATCCAAGATGTAGATGAGTTTGTTTCTTCATCAG
>NW_015762399.1:0-616 GCF_001515625.1 Sinocyclocheilus rhinocerous
ATGCTCTACGTCACTCTGCCTCACCCTACACTCCCAGAATCCTGCTGGTTGGACCCCCAGGTTCAGGAAAGAGTCTTCAGGCAAAACTAATTGCTCAAAAATACGGCATTGTCAACAGTAAGCTCCTCCTAAACTTCTGTTGTCACTTTTCATCTGTACACTTTCTCATCTGCAAGGTTCAACATTGTTAAAAGGGTAGTTTAGCCAAAATGTAAAATTTACTCACCCTCATGTAGTTTCAAATGACTATACTGTTATTTTTTTCTGTTGAACACAAAAGTAGACATTTTTGAAGAATCATTATGCAGCTCTTGCCATACAACAGTTTAATCTTGACTCAACCGATCAGGTGCTGTCAAGCTTCAAAAAGGACACAAAAACACAAAAAATCATAATAACAGCATAAGGGTTTAGTACAACATGAGAGAGTAAATAATGACTAATGAGTCAACTGTTGTACAGTGTCCATAGTTGTATGTTGTTTATTTGTTATTATTTTCATTTGAACTTTCTCCTGTTCTTTCCTATATCTCTGTCGCTGTAGTTTGTTGTGGTAAGCTTCTGAAGGCTGTGTCAGCTGATGAGAGCCATATGGGGGAGCTCATTAAACCCTACC
>NW_015762400.1:0-616 GCF_001515625.1 Sinocyclocheilus rhinocerous
ATGTTACATATTATTGAATGTATTTATTTATTTATTTTATTTTATAAAATTTTCTAAAAATTTGTAAATTATATTGTTATAAAAATTATAGTATAGTATTATAGTGTAACTTGAAGTTATATTAAATTAAACAAAAACTCAAACCCAAAAAGACTTCCAACAAACACCGCTACAAAGAGGGTTTGATGACCTGTCAGAAACAAACAGTAGAGTGAGATTACTGCAAAATAAAATGGTTTCAGATCAATATATCGAGAGCACACCTACTTAAGGGCAACATTTGTGGTTTGGAATAGCAGATAGGTGTATATCCATTACAACTAATGCAATACAAGATTGTGGTACTGCAGCTAAATGAGAAAACTAATTTAATAGTCATTCTCATTGACGCTCTCTTTTTTTCTCCCACTCTTCTTCTTATCTTCTCTCTCCTGTCCCTTATTGGTCTGTAGATGGCTGAAGTTTGAGGAGGATGTAGAAGACGGAGGTGAGAGGTGGAGTAAGCCATATGTGGCTACTCTTTCCCTTCACAGTCTGTTTGAGCTGCGGAGCTGCATCCTCAACGGCACCGTCATGCTGGACATGAGGGCCAACTCACTGGAGGAGATCGCAGGTA
>NW_015762401.1:0-605 GCF_001515625.1 Sinocyclocheilus rhinocerous
TAAGTCAGACAGTCCACCGTGAGCAACTGAAATGCTTCTCTGCAAGCTGCGCGTTCATCATTAGTTACCGGACAGACACACTGATAACTTTCCCGTTCAGCTCATTTTACCTCTAAATACGGGACGATTTTAATGGACGGGTGGCAACCCTAGTTATACGGTAAATTCAGTTTTTTTGACTGGATTCCGTCCGTGTTTTGCACATCGTGTAAATCATACGGCGCTATTAAAGGCATCATCATATTTCTGCTTCCTTGGCTTTTAACTCGTTTGAAACCCCCTGATAAAGCGAAAGAACAAACGGCATCCCAGAATTCCTGTAAAGCCTTTCCGTTATTCCTGGAGGACGACAGGTCGGCCGTGTTAAGCGCGTCGGGAGACTGATGTTGGCGTCAGCTGCTCCTGCGGTCCTGGATGGCGTCGACTCTCTGAGCAAGATCTTTGATCGAGGGCCGATCACCCGGCTCTGCCTCCCAGCACTCCTTCATCAGCACGTGAACCTGTGACACACACACACACACACACACACACACACACACACAGACGGGTCAGTGTCCGCGCTCTCCGCATGATTCGCTCGCGGTCTCGCGGTCTTCACCTCGGCA
>NW_015762402.1:0-615 GCF_001515625.1 Sinocyclocheilus rhinocerous
TATAATCAGGGTCGTCTTATATTCGGGCCAATACGGTAATTATTTTTCTTCTTGCTTTGTCACTCTCTGACTGTGGTCTGTGTTCTATAGTTATTAAATTGGAGGACCGATGGTTCCAAATATTCATAAGGATTTGATGGTGGTAATAATGACAGCAAAAAAATCAGCAGGTTAACTTTAAATTTTATGTTTATATTTGCTTTATATATGTCATTTATGCATTTGGCAGATGCTTTCATCCACAGCAACTTACAGTGCAATGAGTGCAGAAAGATTTACCAAGCACATTTATTAAAATAAGTGTGCAAAATAGTGGATTTTGTTTTATGGAAACTATGTACAGATTAATTAATGACACTAAATGAATGCACTAAGCCTTAGTTTTTGCTCATACAATTCAAATGCTGTGTGCTGCTCTGTGCAGTAATATAAAGATACAGGCAAAGACATCTAGGTGTAACAGTGTATGTGGGTCTCTCCATGTGTGCGTGTGTGAGAGACGAGACACACAGGTCACAGATCTCCCATGATTCTCTGTTTAACAGGTCAGACAGGTGCAGATTCCAGAACCGTTTACGTGACGCTGAATTTATTTGCTTCAAGAGACGTGACTAA
>NW_015762403.1:0-616 GCF_001515625.1 Sinocyclocheilus rhinocerous
AGTTATTTCAGCGGTTGCATGTTATCCTCTCTTATCAAGATGCTTCCAAAGTGGCGTTAGTCGCCGGTAGTTGTGGTCCAGTGTGACCTTGTTGCTAAGCAACCCCCGAAAGCCGTCCTGCATCCAGATGTCGATCCGGTTCTGCAGAAAGTGCCAATCAAACCCATTATAAGAACATTTGGTAAACAGCCATTAGGCACCATTACGGGTCAAAACACAAAGGTTATAAAAGCATTTTTTCACTAGAAATGTATATTAAAGCTTTCAGAAATCTGCATGTGGCACATTACCGCTTCACATGTGCCCACTTTCAGTGGTTGTTCCTGCAGAGAGAAGTGTAAAAGTTTCTTTAAAGACATTTCAGATCTTAATAGAATTGAATTATTGCTTTGGAAGTCTGTCGACAGCCTTTCTAAAGCGCTGTGCTTTGACATGATTATTCTCCATCTTTGGTGTACAACCTGAAATGTCTTGCTGTATTCACACAGCTTTCAGTCTCCACACAACGCCGTGCATTCATGAGGGAATCTGGACCACGCTTGACTGTTGTTGCGGATGTGGCGTTTATATGCATAAATATGTAAACATGGTCAATATTGACATCGCACTGAGATGC
>NW_015762404.1:0-616 GCF_001515625.1 Sinocyclocheilus rhinocerous
GCAAAACAGGCACTATTTTTGGAATCAGCACCCTGAAATTAAGCAACAAGTATTGCATCTCATTCAACAGGTATGATGCAGGACAGTGTGATGAAGGTGAATGCTGGAATAACATCAGGATAATGTGCAGTAGATTAAACTGGGTTGCCCTCTCTCTTCCCCTCCACAATGCTGGGCACTTTCTCCGATTGAGTCTCTGGAGCGGCTCCGCGGTGCCAGTCTGAGGGGCGATCACCTCCATCAGGACCCCTGCCACACCCACTCCCAGCTAAACGGTTGGCCATGTTGATGCCTGTTGAAAACGAAAGCGGCACTCCACGCTGTTCGTGGGAAAGGCATCAGAGAACTCGCTTCGTCTCAGTGTGTATCCCGAGGGTCGAGCCAGTTCTCCGACTTGCAAAAGAATGAAATTCGAATGAAATTTGAATCAAGCTAAAAGTGTCTGCTTTCCAAATTACGCCATTATTTCGGCCAGTGCGACTCCATTGAAGGCACCATTGTGGCTAACGCTGGTATTCCACCATGATTCCTCAGTGTTGCTATGGTAACGCCCCCACTGCGTTCCTGCACCTTTTGAAGAGCAGCTGATGTTCATTTGTTTCTCAGAAGCCTCCCT
>NW_015762405.1:0-616 GCF_001515625.1 Sinocyclocheilus rhinocerous
AGTGAAGGTTTGTTTTATATGAAAACTTTAGCCAGTTATATAAAAATATGTTTGCTGATGAACATTGCAGATGAGTCATAAACAAGCACACACACTGCAGTGCATCCATCTAAATGCAATAGGACATGGACATAAAATCAAACTCAATTATAGATCAAAATGAGTAATCTAGGGCATTGAACATGCACCCACATTAAACGTATAAAATGCAGTACTTAAACTCAGGGTGACTAACCCATTTTATTTTATTCTGTATCATCCAGAAACACCTTAGCTGCATGCTGCAGATATCAGTCACATATAAAAACCCCTTTTAAACAGATTTATTTCTCAGTGGTGTTTCACAATGACCTTATTTACCTGGAAATGCTAGGACAGAGATGCGTTAGTCAGAACTGCACCCACATCTGTTCTCTGACGGTTCAGTCGGTTCGGCAAAAGCCAAATTGCATAATAGGAAGGAAATGTAGGTCCAGAGTTTGCAATGCAATTATTTATTAATTACAGATTTGATATGCAGGCACTAGTTTAAAATGAGTCATTAAATAATCTAGGTGACATGGTCTCATTTATCAGTTCTCTACTATTTCTATATTAATGCATTTTTTTATTTTTT
>NW_015762406.1:0-616 GCF_001515625.1 Sinocyclocheilus rhinocerous
CATATCCAGATGAAGGTCTTTATACTAAAAACACTGATTTCCACAGCAGTCTGAATCTAATGTGACGGCTTTAAAGGTTTTAAAAGCAGACCTGGGTCCAGACACAGTCAACCCTGTGAGACAGGGGAAATATATCAGCAAAATCATGCAGTAGCTGTCTTGGTGTCTGTTGCCATAGCAACTAACTAACCATTCGACACATGCTGTGCAACTCTGTGTATACCACAAAGATAATATGAGGGGAAAAAATGTGGTCAGGTTCCCGACGGTTTCTTCTTGCACTTCCCTTTTATATAAACAACTTCAGGTTTCTCTTAGATTTATTGGCATGGCCTATTTGTTGTGTGAATGTGGCGGCTAGGGAGGGGTGGGGCATTCTCCATTTAGCACGCTTCATTACATTCCAGACAGATTTCGTATTCTGACTAGTGCAAAGACACCCGTAGGTCAATCTGCCAGCATATTTCACAGCATAATGAATACTGGTGCTTGGGTTGGGCGCAGGAACAGGTCAGACCCTGACTCAGACAGCTTTAGTGTCTTAGGTCTCATGCTAGGTCAGCAACACACATAACAATAAATCAGCAGGACTTTTAAACAGCCCTATAGAAAAAAA
>NW_015762407.1:0-616 GCF_001515625.1 Sinocyclocheilus rhinocerous
CATTGTTTGTAGTCACTAGGGTTGTTCCAACACGTTTTAGTGCATTATTGTACAAAAAAGTACCCGTGGGCACATTCACCATATGGTATAATTTAGTCTTTCTAGAGAGCTGCTCACGTATCAAATGACCGTTTGCCGATGCCATTAAAAAGTCCACCGTATGCAAATATCTAAATTAGACAACACAGCATTAATGTTAATGCAAAATGGCCACAGTTTGGCATTTGAATTGTCAACGTGACTCTGTCCACACAAACAGTGGTTCTGACCTCAGAACTGAAGAATAAATGATTTCCCTAACTTAATTATTAATAATTTAATAAGATTTAATGGATAAAACCAGCACCTATTGTATAGATTGAATACATTATGTGTGTGCATCCCTAAATAATACATAAAATATTAATAAATAGAACAATTAAAACTATTATAAAACAAATAAAAATAATATTCTAAAAATTCTACTCCTTTAATCAAAAGATTTGAATGTATAATAAAAACTGCACATGTAGTGTGTCTGTGCCAGGCTTCCTGTCTCCATAATTCCACATGCCATTTTTCAAACCCATTCAAACAAATCTTGGAGGTCACTCTGTCATTACAGTGCAGCATAGTC
>NW_015762408.1:0-616 GCF_001515625.1 Sinocyclocheilus rhinocerous
ACATGTTAGACTGCACCCCATAAACACAATCAAGCCTATATAAAACCCAGTCAACCACCCCTTTAAACTTTTTAAATCAATTGAACAGTGTTGCTTATATCACCAGCCAACCTCATTATATCAGGTTTATATCGCCAGTCAAGTCATTATGAATATATTATAAATAATATATTCAGTATCTACCAGCCCTGATTATGAATGGCTGTTAGCATGTTGCCAAGTGGTTTCTAGGGTGTTCTTAATAGACTACTTAATAATCAAAGACAAAAGTCCACCTCAAAGTTTCTATATTATGAATACGGGTCAATATGAAAATACGACTCTTATTTTTTAAGCAATTTTTTTTTGCGCAAGACCTCATAAACCATCGTAAAACACTCCATGGCTTCAAGAAACGGTGCCGATTTCACCGCAATCTCAAAGCAATCTTACACAAACAAAAACATGCCCCCCTCAAAGGCGAGAAGACGAGCGAAGAAAAGAGGTTCGGAGAGCGAGAGAGCTGTGTGTTTGAAGACAGGCCGTGACAGGGCTGTGAAACGGAGAACACAGAGAGAAAGAAAAACAGAGTAAACCGAGAGGAGGAGTGTGTTTGTTCAGCCATTTAATAACCTCA
>NW_015762409.1:0-616 GCF_001515625.1 Sinocyclocheilus rhinocerous
CATATTGGCTTGCAAGGGTTTTGTAAATGTTTCTCAATGTTGGTACAGAATTTTCTTGTTGTTTGTATCTGTAACCAAGAACATCTGAAGAGCACTGCCAGCGTAGGCCTAGAGTCATTTCTTGTGGGTCTGCTCCACTTTGTGTGAACCAAAGGTGACTGTTTGCCGATTTCAGCTCATCCGGGAAATGAGCGATTACTGATGGAGTGTTGGTGGCCCACTGCCTCAATTCAAAGCCACCCTCTGAAAGGAGTTTCTGCATCTTGGTCACAAGAGTCTGTGCTTCATCAGCTGATGGAAAACTTTGCAGCCAGTTGTCAACATAAAAGTTGTGCTCTACTGAGGCATGCACATCCTCTTCTGGTTTGCTGTGGTCATACACGTGTTTCTGCAAAGCAAATGTTGCACAACAGGGGCTGCAGACTGTTCCAAAAGGCAATACCTGCCACTCATAAACAGTGGGGGCTCTTCTCTGGTCCAAGTTTCTCCAAAGGAAACGGAGAAAGGGTTTGTCCTCCTGCAGCAGACCCACCTGGTGGAACATTCCTTTTATATCGCTGCTAATAGCGATTCCATTTTCCCTGAAGCGCAGAAGTACTCCTAAGAGGGTTGGTCC
>NW_015762410.1:0-616 GCF_001515625.1 Sinocyclocheilus rhinocerous
CATATGCCTACCCACATGACATGAGCTAGCTAACCCATTCGAGATGGAAGGAGTTAATATGACAGTGCTTGATGTTTGCCTCTGTTTGCCGACTTTGAGTGACGCGATCATTTCGTTTTCCTTTAAGCTTGCCTGTTGCAGCTTCCAGCGCGGAGTGAGAGAGAATCGCACTGAGGCACGAGCGGTTTTCCTCCCCACTGTAACGGCTCGACTCTCCGTCATATCCAAAAGACGCGCGGGGGGAAAGAGAAAGAGGAAAGAGGGGGACAATCCCGCTTCGTCTTCATCCTCTTCAGATCTTGCCGTCTGATTTTTTGGTTTGAACACTGCCGATACATGTCAGGCGTGTGAAAGCGCCCCAGGTGCCGTGTATCAGAGCAGAAGCTGAGCAGCTCTCGGGATCTCAGGGGCTCCTGAAAAAAAAACCCTGAAAGAGAAACATGCCACGGAGGAAACAGCAAGCGCCCCGGCGCTCGGCAGGTACGGCTCCTCTTCTTCCTCATTTGCTCTTCGTCACCTGTATTTGTATTTATTTATTTTTATTTTTTTTTTGTAGATTTGTTTTGCACTATTTTCATAGTGTCACTCAACGTGTGTGTGTGTGTGTGTGTGTGCG
>NW_015762411.1:0-616 GCF_001515625.1 Sinocyclocheilus rhinocerous
TACCTGGCAATAAAGCTCATTCTGATTCTGATTCTGATTCTGGTCACTCTGAACTGGCTTTATTTCGAGAAGAGTTACAAAGGACTTCTTCAAAATTTATTTTTTGATGACACACACACAAAAAATAGCATATTGCTTTGGAATGACATGAGGGTGAGTAATGATGACAGAGGGGTTTGGTGGGGAGGGGTGAATTTCTTCATCAATCCTCACATGCTACCTCTCCCGCAGTTGTCGCACAAGTTGCATCATGTGTTGCGTCATGCCAGATGTCCACGAGATTGCAGAAATTATAATCTGGCCAAATCTCGGAAGTGAATTCATGTGCCTCACGCACCGTAAAACCGGCCTACATGCTTCAATTAAATGCTTCATGCTGACTTCCAACATCCACTTACTTGTGGTCTGGCTTTTATATTATATCACATTGTTCACTGCAGTGTTTAGTCAGTAATTCAGTGGTTTTAAACTGGTTTTGACCCACCCAGATTTTAAATCTTGTGACCCAACACAATACCAAAATATTTGTAAATACTAGGGCTGTGCAATATATCGAAATATGCATATCGCTGGCTTGCAATATATGGGGCCATGAACAAAACACAAAGAGAAAATA
>NW_015762412.1:0-616 GCF_001515625.1 Sinocyclocheilus rhinocerous
CCCCTTCTGAGCACAAATACAACAAATGTGAGCAGTATTCTTGCTGGTCTGGCTCTGGAAAGGCGACAACATTCCCGTTTTCTCTCAGAATGCTTGATATATGTCAAAAATCTCAAAACATTATTTGAGGCTTTGCCATTCCATGCTGTGCTTATTTCATTCAGGATTGCAGCTTATATGCAAAGAATGAGCAAATGTTGAATATACAGTACACAAGGCCAACAGCACAATTGCGATGATATTTCTTTTATACAACAGTTCAGTAAACAAGAAGTTAATATCAAGTAATTCATTAACTAAGTAACTTCTTTTTTTTTTAAAGAAGGCAAATGGATTTTGACAAGCAACACAGAGACTGATTCACTATAAACATAGGCAAGCAGAGCGATATGTACAGTAAACAAAAACATGTTAATTTGATGCAGGCCAATCAAATTAGAGCACCACAGCTAACTGTTGTATAAAGAGAGATTTATGCTAGATACAGTAATGAATGTTACATCAACAATGAATGTTAGCAGGATATGTAATGCCTTTCTTTCTCATCCTAAAACATAAGCAGGTTCAGGTATTTAGGTTTAGATGTCATGTTCAGGTCTTAAGGTTGAGATCTATA
>NW_015762413.1:0-616 GCF_001515625.1 Sinocyclocheilus rhinocerous
CCTGAGGGTGAGTACATTTTCAGCAATTTTCTTTTGTGTGAACTATTCCTTTAAGTCTCTGGAGTGACCTGCATGATCAGAGTGATAAGACACATAGAAAAACATCTTATACAAATACACATATATAACAGACATAGTGTGAATAGTGCGCATCAAGTAATAGATTAGTACACAAAAAAGACATGTAAACCTTAATGAACACTCACATACAGCATACACACAAACACACACAGCTGAAGGATTTTAAAGCAGCTTTTTAAAGTCTTCTTCACTGCTGGTGGTAGAAACAAGGACTTCCTCTGTGCACATGTGCATTCCCTCCAATTATTCAAAATCTTCTTGTTTATCAACAAAATTGTCTCCTGTTCTTGCCTCTTCCCTTGATCCATGCATCTTCTGTTCTTCTTTGGAGAGCCCATCTATTTCCTTATGCTTCCACTCTTGCTCTTGACTCCTTTTATCTGATCATTGATTTGTCTATTCTTCATCCCCAGTCCCTCATTGGCTACTGCATCCACTTCCTCCACTCTTCTCCCCTGTTGCTGCTTTCTTGCGTCTCTTGTTCAGCAAGGGGTTACTGGAGGCATCCAAGTCCTTAATCTTCACCTGCTCGTAA
>NW_015762414.1:0-613 GCF_001515625.1 Sinocyclocheilus rhinocerous
TGATTATTTTAAAGGGGAGTGATTCTTTTCTATACCCACTGTACACTATGAGACATATTTTGGGTTCAGTCATATCAGTCATGTGCTTTTAACACACAAACACTTTACTGAGTAGTGCAAAACAAAGGGTTCCTAATTACTGCCATCCTTACAAATAATATTTGCTAAAGTCCACTTAAAGGTGACTGATTTTCTGCATTCACACTGTCCTTGGCATTGAAAGCAGGCGCATTCGTGTATTTATTTGGAACTTGAATATCAAATGTCAATAATAAAAAGTAATGAATACAATGTATTAGTATATACCTTAATATTACTACCATTCAAAAATTTGGAGTAAGTAAGGTTTACACTTTTATTCAGCAAGAATTTCATTAAATGTGACAGTAAAGAAACCAAAATGTTACACGAGATGGCTATTTAAAATAAATGCTGTTCTTTTGAAATCTCTATTCATCAACTGATTCTGGAGAAAAAAAATCAGTTTCCATTAAAATAATAAAAATAAATAAAAAATGTATTAAACAGCACAACTGTTTTCAACATTGATAATAATAGGAAATGTTTCCGGAGCAGCAAATCAGCATATTAGAATGATTTCTGAAGGATCATG
>NW_015762415.1:0-616 GCF_001515625.1 Sinocyclocheilus rhinocerous
AACATGCGGTCATACAGCAGCTTACAGGAAGAGCAGTGCAGCCCAGCATCTGAGTCACTGAGAAATGACAGGAATGTATCACTCTGCGAGAGGACAGATATTTCCGCTCAACACAGAGCCAAAACCATTTGGCACTTCATGAAGAGGATGACTTGTTTTTGTCCTGCTAACAGTCAACAACTCAACCCGAAAGACACCCATATATTTCTCTTGGGTGTTAAGACTCTCAAAGCAATTCACTAGTTTGCTGGTTTAGTCAAATACGAAGCTATCCAAACGATTGTTTTTTGATTGCCCCTCTTCTGAATAAGTATATTATAGATGTATGAATTTTTAGATATAAACGTGCAACGGCATTTCTTAAAAACAGCAAAATAACATAATCAGACATTTTGTAAAACAATAACTATGCTAATTACTTTCACTCAGGCAAACACGCACCGACTTTCCAAGGCAATAGCACCATCTTGTGGTACTTTCTCAATAACGCTGCCCAAATATTTAATAGAACTGCATTTAGTCTCTTTCAGGTGCCACGGCGTTTTGCTGTGACTTTGTGAGTATGTGAGGAATTAGAGGATTTTCCCAGTATAATTATTATAAGTATAAAGGATAA
>NW_015762416.1:0-616 GCF_001515625.1 Sinocyclocheilus rhinocerous
CTTTACTTCAGTATATCCGGCAATTATCTCTCAAATAGCAATAATAAATTAGAAGGCCAGAAAAGAATAATAATAATACAAAGTTTGCCCATACATCACTGAATGTGGAAGGATTTTGCTGACTTGATAGACGGAGATGTTTGTGAATGTCTGCCAAGTGATTTAGATATGAGATTTTGTTCATCATTTAGCAGATGCCCTGTCATCGATCCCCTTTTATATCACACAAATGCAAAGGTTCAAATCCTTTGTTACAGAAAAGTATTTTAAGAGTCTGTGTTGACCCTCTGTCTTTGTCCATTTACTATCACTTCAACATGAAATTATGCTGCCCTCTTCTGGAGGGTTATTTTCAACAGGATGAGTAGGACTCGTTTTTTTAACACTGCATGATCAAAAATGTTTTACAAACATCTATTTACATTTACAGCCCAGCGGGCACCTTGATATAAATTTGATGTCAATATTAGTCAAGACTTGATCAAAATGCTGTAACATCATTTTAATGTCATCCAGTATGAATGACAATTTCTTCCCGTGGTAATTGGGTAAACAGGAAGTTAATCCCACGCTGAAATTGGTTTAATGTATATGTAGGCCAATATGTTTGACGTTC
>NW_015762417.1:0-616 GCF_001515625.1 Sinocyclocheilus rhinocerous
CTGAGACACTGATGCAATGCTGCATTTCTACAAACCTGATGAAGACACAAACTCATCCTAATCTCGGATGATCTGTGGGTGAGCACATTTCCAGCTAATTTTCCTTTTTGGCTGAACTGTTTCTTTAAAGACAGCGTCTAATAATGTGGTTTGCGCTCATTAGAAAAGTCGTTTCCTTTGTGTTCTCCGTTTTTGAAGACTAAAAGGACTGGAATAATATCAGTTGCAAGTAGAAAATCAACTACATCGTCTGCTGCATTAAAAACCATCGCCTGGAAAAACCAAAAAAAAGAGAAATTCATGGCGAAGGGCACGTAATAGATCAGTTTTTGTCAAAATATACAGAAATATGGGCACACAGACAGATCGTCAGCTCGCTGGTATCCTCCGGGCCGCTGAGAGTCCAGCAGGATCAGCTCAGATCTGCTGCGAGTGATTCCTGATCAAATCCAGCAGCAGAGAGTCTGTTCAGAGTCCATTAGAGATGAACAGCTCCAAACCAGAGAGAGAGACAGAGAGAGTTCGCTCTACGGCCGATGAAACCTGCAGAGAACACAAGAATGACAACACAGTAAACATGATGCCCAGCCCACAATGCAATGTGCTTCACTTGACC
>NW_015762418.1:0-616 GCF_001515625.1 Sinocyclocheilus rhinocerous
TATTATTCTCAGAGGGCTAAGCAGCAGGCTGTGGGTTTGAATCACTAATTCCAGCAAGTGGCATAATAGTAGAGGCTTATGGAAACACTCCAATCAGGGTGAAATAACCAGGTTCCTAAACATGTCTGGAAAGGTGCAGTGACCCTGAATACCCACAAACGGGTCAATTCCAGTTCTAATGGACTCAGCTAATATGCAGTACGGCTCCCTTGAGAAGGGTGTTAAACCCCTGTCTTACATGTCAAAGACTTTAAGCCCTCTTACATAAATGGATGAAAGACCACTCTCCCTAACTTGCATAGATTATGAAATTAATACAAAATCTTTGAATACAAAAAAAAAAGAAGTGGTAACTAGTCAACCAACTGTCCAACTAACAACTAGTCAATTATTCAGGTTGACTAATTTGTATTATTAGCTGTAGAATTTATAATTTAATAAATTCAAATCGAATATTTAAAATTATAAATAAACATACATTTTATATATAATTTGTTTACATCTTCAATATTAAAATAAAAACATTAATACAAATTGAAACCTATTCGAATAATTTATTGGCCGTTTTTTCTGCAGTTTTTAAAATAATTTTGAGATGGATGGATGGATGGATGGA
>NW_015762419.1:0-616 GCF_001515625.1 Sinocyclocheilus rhinocerous
GGCTTTTGCTTTTGTGTAGTGCTTTTAATTAAATCCTACTGGGGGTCTGGAACTGACCTTTTGAGTGGAGAACTGATTAAGTGCACAATGCCCAGTTATTTCTGAACCACAGTCTGTTGCATGGAGCCACTGATTAACTTTCTGTTTAGGATGACTTGGCTTGAAACTCATTCACACACAGGCCAAGGAGAGAAGAAAAAAAAATAGGAGTAATCAATTCTGGTTTAGAATGTAGATTAGGAGCGATAGCATCAGGTAATTAACAGGGGTAAGGGTGACATTTTCGTACGTGAAGTACAGTGAAAAAGGGTTTATTTGAGAACCGAGATGGATATTTAAGAGGATAAAGGTGAAATCAGGGTGGTTAGCTTTTCTTTGAAAGGATTAGTGGATTGTTATCGTGAATCCCCCGAAAAGCTCAGTGCAATTAAAGCAGATGTGCGTGATCATAATGACCAGAGTGCCAGCAAAGTTTCCGCTATGAAACACTTGAAATCTCTGCTAATATGTGAGAATAACCAGACAATCATTGTATAATCATGTTAAAAAATAAATTATATATATATACATATGTATATATATGTATGTGACCCTGGACCACAAAACCAGTCATAAG
>NW_015762420.1:0-616 GCF_001515625.1 Sinocyclocheilus rhinocerous
AGCTAAATTCAGTATGATATTAATATTATTATTATTATTATTTTTAAAACTGATGCGGTGAAGTAGTATGTCATTAAGCTGAAATCAAAGTGATTGCATCTCCAATGCATTTCAGCAATTCAGTCAAGGAGTGATTGTTTTTTTTAGCTGCAGGCATCAATCTCAAATGCATATGTGATTTATAGAAAGAGAGCGTCCCTTATTTTTCTAAGGCAACCCCTTCACAAGAACTAACCCTAAAACACGTACAGGACATTTAGACTATATATAGTCTGCTTAATGACTCGTAAATATCCTTGCATTACACCCTCGGTTGATTTTTCAATATTCAAACAAGCTGGGACTGTGGTTAAAACGGTTAGCTTTAGCATGTTTGCTCTTTGGTTGTTAATTGAAATACTTGTGTCAACAGTTTGCTATTCTGTCTATTTACATTTAATAGTGTTTATTTCTAGACGGCGAGAAGTTGCCTTGTGGGTATTTGGACCTCCTGCTATGGATTCCCTCAGCGGTGGTCTTGGACAGAGCAGATTTTGCCTTTGCTCTTCTGATACGCCACTTTTAGCCTTTCTCTATCTGCACTGATGTTTATCTGCATGTCTTTTTTACATATTCA
>NW_015762421.1:0-616 GCF_001515625.1 Sinocyclocheilus rhinocerous
AGAACAAACACAGAGCTCACATGGGTGGCATATTTGTCTATTGTTCACAAGCAGATAAAACTTCAGCTTGTTGGAAGTTAGGTCATCTTTTGTGTAGGTCTGCAAAGCTGCATTCTCTTTTACACAAGCAAACACACACATATTCGGTGTGTGGAAGTAACATATTCAGTGAATGGAAGTAACATATAGGCTGCCTGTGCCCTTATCTGACGGGCTAGTACGGTAAGCTAGGATTAGCATCTAGATCGGGGTAAGTGGACTTCTGAAGTGGAACAGTGGCCAGAGATATAGAAATAGATGTACAAATGGATGTGTATTGAGGGACTGAAGCCACGAGGGCTCTAACAAAACCAGGGCCTCAGAAACACACTGAGCTATTAGCGTTACTGGCTCTTTCATTCCATCTTCAGTCATTTCTGTTGCTCTTTTCTTTTCAGCCATGTTGCGCATTCCCCTTCTTTTGGCCGAGTGGACCAAAGTGTGCGGCGGCAATATGCTGCGAACTTGGACAAGGACTTTTTTGGTGGTCTGTCGTGTGAACGTGACTTCGGTCTGATGCAGCATCACATTGATGGAGAGGGCTAAGTGGCCTTTATTTTAACTCTTTCTTTGAAAT
>NW_015762422.1:0-616 GCF_001515625.1 Sinocyclocheilus rhinocerous
GCCGCAGGTACTGAACCGCAAGAGCCTGGAGATGTCACTTTATTTCTGTAGATGCAAATAAGCTTAATGTGGATGATTTTACTTTCAAAAATTCACTACACAAATATATTGTGGTTGCGCTAAGATCTTACATGCTATCATAACAAGGCAGAATGCAGCATCATTTGATAAATCTGTTAATCTGAGTTTAATCCTAACAGGCCACAACTTCGACAAGCATCACATAACAAAATATTTGTTTTTGGCCACTTGGTTTCTGTTTGAACTGTTTCACTAATAAACATGAAATACGTTATGATTGACTGCGATTTTTTTGTGACTTCGAGTAGTATTTGCGTTTAACTGAGGAAATGATGCTGAAAAGCTGTCACGTCTTTCCTGTTTAGGACATGGTGTAAGATTTCAGCTGATGCATGTGCATGTTTGTTTCGGGTTTGGAAGTTGTCAAAAACCTAAATTAAACTGTCAAGAAAAATCTGTGATGGACATCTTTGTAAGATACACTGTTCATTATTTGTGACCCTGGACAACAAAACCAGTCATAAGGGTCAAAATTTCGAAATTAAGATTTATACACTGAATAAATAAGCTTTCCATTGATGTATGGTTTGTTAGG
>NW_015762423.1:0-612 GCF_001515625.1 Sinocyclocheilus rhinocerous
TGAAAAATTTAAGGGGGTCTGAATACTTTCCGTACCCAATGTATAAATGGGTACTAATCCTACAGCCATAAATATTATGTATAGCAGTCAGAACGTTGTTTTTTCAGCTCCGGAAAGATACTGTTTGAGTTCCATTTCTACAACTTCACTTTAATCTCTCTTTCATTCTTTCATTTCAAATTGATTAAAAATGGCATCAATGTGTAACGAGAATTTGAGGTTATGAAGCAATATCCAGTGAATTCCAAAATCTGAACCAAAAATATCTGCACACTGAATCTGAACTGTAACAAAGGTTTTCAGATAAACATTTTTCTTTATTTGCCAAATATTCTTAAGAACACCAAGTTTGTGTCTTTTTGTAAGGGTCCACAATTTGGCCAAAAATGCTTACACTCAAGTGATGTTATGAAATGAATTTGTAGCAAAAACATAATTAAATGTTCACTTTGTTGGACAACAGGTTTGTATACAGGCTCAAACCCATGCACGCATGCTACTGTGGTATATTTATTCATCGCACAGACTGATTTTTTTTTTTCATAGCACGTTCAACATATATGTCACGTACAGCCCTGGTGTGTAATCCGTAGATATGAAGACAGAAGAGCG
>NW_015762424.1:0-616 GCF_001515625.1 Sinocyclocheilus rhinocerous
TTATCCCATTATTAGTTGATTCCCCTCACCTGTCTATCCCTCGTTTAGTTTAGTATTTTAAGTGTAGTCTGCCCCATGTTTCTTTGTCAGGTCTTAAACGTTGTTGAGTTGTGCTACGTGTGTGTTCCTGCCTGCCCTGTGTCACCCCTTCTGAGGATTATTAAAGACTGTTATTTGTGTTTACTCCGCGTCTCCTCGTTCCTCCCAGTAGGCAATCATGACAGATAGTAAGGAAAAAGTTGCACTTTTAAATAATTTTGTATTGTATTGCTTTTTTATAGATTTTGTATTGTTGTTTTTACGAACACTCCACCCCCTTTTGTATTGTACTGTAAATAACCTGTAAGCTTATTAATGTGTATTCTCACAAAGATTCTTTATTCATAAAAATTAATGCACTCACCCAGTGTCTTGATATTCTCCTGTAGCTCTCTGATTTCATTGTCTCTCAGTTTCTCCTCTAGTTCATTTCTGACTCTCTTTTCTGAAGCTCTCCTATACGTATGAAGAGAATAGGGTTCAGTCTTCGTGCTCTCTATACGATCTAACAGATCTGAGATCTGTTCTGAGCTTCTCTGGTCCTTTAACCCCATCACACTGTACCAGCTCCCATAGA
>NW_015762425.1:0-616 GCF_001515625.1 Sinocyclocheilus rhinocerous
TTCACTGTGTACAGAAGTCAAGTGATTTCCACCCACTTTTCACAGGCAATGCTCATCACCTTAATAATCTCAGTCCAAACCCCAGCAGAGTTATATATATATATATATTTTACCCATTCATAAATAAAAAAAATATTTATACTTCACCCAAACTTCAACCTCAGCAATTTCAGAACACCTTCCCTGGAATTAAACAAGCTGATGATCTCAAAGAAGAGGTTAATATATGTGAATTTAATCCCGAAGATTCGCTGGTGCGTCAACTGAACCTTTGAGGTACAGCTGGCTAGTAATTGAGTATGTTATTGCATCAGGGAAATCTTAAACTTAATTTTAGAGTTTTAGTTTTTGCTGACTCTTTCTCCCTTTTGCAGCCTGTCCCAATCAGCTGCAATGCGACAAGTTTCTAGCGACAAATAGTTTGTCTATCCACAAACTGCTGTGTGACATGACAATCAAAACACGATGAGCTTACAGAGATAGGCTTTTCAAGTCAATTTAATAGTCGTAAAGTAATAATTTACTTAAATTTAACCTAAATAAATTAACCAACAATCTGTGCTATTCTGTTAAATGTAAAAAAAAAAAAATCAAATCAAGAAAAAAAAATTGACAG
>NW_015762426.1:0-616 GCF_001515625.1 Sinocyclocheilus rhinocerous
TTTACATAAAATAGTTTGTCCAAACCTCCGGAGATCACAGTAAATATTATATGTGCTGTTTTATTTTATGTTTATTTGAGGTGACATTATACATCATATTTTATAAATGTGATCATAATTTGTGATCTATCTGAGTCAGGGTTATTATTGTTAACTAACTAGCCACACACACACACACATGCACAAAACTATTTTATTGTACCTAGAGTGAAATAGATTTATGAAAAGGAATATTAAAATTCCAATAAAAACAAAGGCTGTTTTGTGACAATATTTCTTAATAATTTTATGTTATTGTCTTTTTGAATTTTTTGAAATACTAAAATATGGTTTATTTCCATATTAAATTTATTCAGATTTTAAATCCCAATAAATTTCCACGTGCTCTTAGTTTTGGACCTCTCTCTGTACAGTATATTGATGATGAGCACTGTATGACTGAGTTTCATCACTCATCATGAGACTTTATGAGGAAGGTGTCTGACCTCCAGGGTTTTGTAGAAGATGCTGCTGCCGATCTGAACCACCTCCAGGTTTTGCTCCTGTTCGTTCCGGGCGCATTTAATGTAGGTCATCCAGCTGCGCTGGTCCTCCTGACTGGCATCGATGAAGCAGC
>NW_015762427.1:0-616 GCF_001515625.1 Sinocyclocheilus rhinocerous
TTGTCTCCAGTAAATCAATGTATATATATATATAGATTTATAATAAATATAACATTTTATAATATTATTTTATTAATAACATTTTATAATTTTATAATAATAAATAAAATAAATGTACATATTCTAATGTGTGAAATAAAAATGTAAAGCTGTATTAAACTTTTTTTGTTTTGATGCTTGAAAACCCCATTTCATCTTTAACCCCAATGCATCCATTTTTCTTTGAGAAATACAGACGGGGGGGAACCTGTTCTGGTCTAATCGTCACATTAAGCTATTGCATGGCTTCATAAGACATAAGACTTGGAATATAACACACAAGTCCTTCAGACTACTTTTGTGGTTTTAAATGTGCTTTTTTGACAGATCCAATTAGCTTTCATTTCCATAGAGCAGCACATAATTACATTTTTGGGTGTAATTATCCTTTAAAGCTTGTTTCTGCATATAGGCCATCTAAATGAATACCAATCTGTGGTATTAAAAACATCAGGCTTTGCTAAATATCAATTACATACTACATTTGACCTAACATGAGGGCCTCATTTAGGACGAGGCTGCATTTAGCTGCTCACTTTTTCTCTCGCAATTAACATAACCCAGCACTCTCCTGTAT
>NW_015762428.1:0-616 GCF_001515625.1 Sinocyclocheilus rhinocerous
ATATATATATAGGCTAAGCAGGGTTTTTAATTCTTAATTTCTGAACAGATATCTATGAAAACCTGTTTCCTCCACAAAAAGTTTTTTTTTTATATTTGACAATTCTGGCTTTTTTTCTCAGAGTTGTGAGATATAAAGTCAGAATTATGGGGAAAAAATGCCATGGGGAAAAAAATATAAAAAGGTAATTGTGAACAAGAATTACCTTTCTTGTTTTTTTAAATCTGTGGCTGAAATGGGCTTCCATAGATATCAGAAGCGCTTTGTGTGACTATTGATATCATTGCTATTATTGTTTAAGCAGCTATGAGCGTTTTCCTGTTTTCCGTTCTGATTAGTCTCATTTAGGAAGCAGTACCAGGCTGTTGTGTCTCAGATCAGAGCGTTAACCTCGTCAACTGTCCATACGAGGAGCGAATGATGAGAGGAGGAAGGCACAGATAGGTATCTCCCTCTAATGGACGGATAATTAGAGGTCATGAAAGCAGTGACAGTGATTTAGGGAGGAAACGGTGTCTCTCTTTCGCTGAGGTCAGCGCATGTGACCTCTCCGCTCACCTGGAACAGGCCGCACTTGTTCTGCGCCTCCCAGCAGCCTTTTAACTTATCAACATCC
>NW_015762429.1:0-616 GCF_001515625.1 Sinocyclocheilus rhinocerous
CCAAAAAAAAAAAAAAAAACATCTGTGGCATCCAACCTTTCATTCTTAACATGCATTTTACATTATAAACAATATAAATGTTCTGAAGGTTAAAGTGGGCTCCAACTCTTTTTTTTATATTACGACTTTATTCTCAAAACATAACTTTAATTTCATATTGCTATGACTTTAATCTTGTAATTTTGATTTGTAATTTCCATTTCACATGACACTAAAATCATATTGTTAATTAGTTTTTTTTCTTTGCCTGTAAAGGCTTAAAAACTTCACTCATACTGTAGGTATAGATATTTTAACTGGAATAGAAAACAAACATATGCATATGATTTTTTTTTTTTTGAGAGAGAGCCAATAATATATATATGTTGTATTTTTATGGCCTTCCATAACTTTCTCCATTGACAACCACTTATGAAATGCATGTCTGTTTTCTGTGGACCCCCTGCGGTGACTCTTGGCAGTCTTATAGCGGGGTCAGTTGAGGAGCAGAGCGGAGAGACTGATTCTGGCTGTTCCCAGCCCATGCACATCCACCCTTACATCTGCTCCCTTCCAAACACACACACACGCTGCTGCTACATCCCTGCATGCTGTTTGCCTTAAGGAGTCAAGCCTC
>NW_015762430.1:0-616 GCF_001515625.1 Sinocyclocheilus rhinocerous
AAAAAAAAAAAAAAAAAACTACTCCAGACAGCCAAGTTTTATTTATATAAAAGCCTGATTTATTAGTCCATTTAAGACAAATATCATCTGAATATTTAGAAAAGTGGTCGATCAATATGGGCTTTTTTTAAAGCTATGCTAAATGCACAAAATAAAGCACATCTAACCACACGATTATGCACAGTTAGAAAAGTACACAGTCAAAAAACGCCTGTTAAATTTAGAAATGGGCAGGTGTGGTAGCCAAAGATTCACAGTAAAATGTAAAATATGATGACAAAGGCATTACAGGAGGCATTCTGATCCCTGTATATTTATAACGTGTATTTTATACCTGTGCATATCATTTACTGATATAACAGTTAATATTCCAACCCACTTCAGATACTAAAATCTCCTTTATACCTTAAAACATACTGATAACAACCATAATAATACAGAAGGTGAAATAGCAGGCCACAAGATGATAATTGTGTCAAAAAAAATAAAAATATATAGAAGGAAACTGATAATGAAAATGGTGACATACATGATGCTAAAATAATACAGTAAATATGAATTTAACTGTCAGGTGTATGTTCCTGTTGAGTTCCTGTTTTCCTTATTTGGTCCTTCC
>NW_015762431.1:0-616 GCF_001515625.1 Sinocyclocheilus rhinocerous
ACAATCGCAAATGAGCAGACAGCAGTGATAATCCTCATGTGTGTTTTTGTCACTTCAGGTGATGATTGGAGGGTGAAAGGAGCGGCTTACTGTTTGAGGCGGTGCCAGGATGAGGATAACACAGCGGATCTCGCAGCAGTTCACGCCCCAGTTCTGCAGCCGCTCCAGATGCGAAATACAAACACAGCGTCTCTGAAGACTCTTCACAGTACAGCTGAATACAGAAGGACACACTTTTCTAATGATAAGTGATTAAATAGATGGATAGATAATATTTAATATTGTGATATTTAGCTTTTTTGCATCAGACAATAAATGTGCCTACTTGATCGCTTCTAGGCATGTATTTTTGTGTTAAAATTGTGTACATCTCACTTGCTATTTCCTAACATTAATAGGGTACATGAACTTAATATAAACTGGCAGCTGAAAGTTTGGAATTTTTTTTAACCAAAGTCTCACCAAGGCTGCATTTATTTGATCAAATATACAATAAAAACAGCAACAATGTGAAATAGTATTACAATTTTAAATAATTTTTCTATGTGAATAGTAAAATGTAATTTATCATTGCTGATTTGCTGCTCAAGAAACATTTCTGATTATTATCAATATT
>NW_015762432.1:0-616 GCF_001515625.1 Sinocyclocheilus rhinocerous
GCTTTTAAAATCGCTGGAATGGTTGCCGGTTCAGTACAGAATTAGCTAGAAGATCCTGTTACTTGTTTTTAAGGCGCTACATAATTTTGCCAATTCTTATCTTTCGAGTTTGTTGGCATTTTACAATCCTTCCAGATCTTTGAGATCGGAAAATCTAAATCTTCTTTGTGTTGTAAGAACTAAATACAATCAAAAGGGTGACAGAGCCTTTTCTTGTGTCGGACCCAAACTAAAGTCACTACTGAAATATAAGACCTTGTTAAAAGCACATCTTTTAGAGACTTTTTGGGTGTTTACATGATGGGGTGTTTTGATTGTTTACTTTGGCTATGACTCGGTGTGTGTCGCTCGCTGCATGTCTGTTTTTATTTTGTGGTTTTATGTTATTTATGCATTTGTGTTAGTGATTGTGAAGCACTTTGGGCAACAGTGGTTGCATTAAATGTGCTATATAAATAAACAAATAAATAAATAAACACAAACACCCTAGAAACCAACCAGACTACCTTAGCAACTGCCTAGCAACCACCCAAAACACCCTAACAACCAGAACATTCCAGCAACCTCCCAGAACAGCCTATCATTCATATAGCAGCCACCCAGAGTACCCTAGCAA
>NW_015762433.1:0-616 GCF_001515625.1 Sinocyclocheilus rhinocerous
TGTGAACGGCCGCTAAGAGTTTAACAAATACTAATTCACTTTACATAGTCACTTTAGAAGCAGCTACGACGGCTTGGGCTTCTTGAGGTACAGTATTAAAGAGTATTACTGAGAAGAGAATGATGAGAGAGTGTGTGTGCGGTTACCTGCGTCTATAGAGCGTTCGTTCTCCAGGTCAAGTCGTAAATTCACTGTTAAAATCACTTCACGATGTTCGCCGAGGAAATATCTTTATCGTTTCATTCTGTCAACGGTTAAAAAGCGGTGCGTAATTTGATTCAGCGTTTCCACGGCGACGCGTTGAGGTGGAATTCAAATAATCACATCATAATTAAACAATAATAAAATAGCGTAAATAATTTCAATAACAGTTATCTTGTTTAGTTTCTACTTTCTGAGTGAATCGGTTGACTCATTCATAGATTCGGCGCCACCTCCTGGCGTAACAAAGGCGTCGCGGTACAAACGCACGCTGTCAGCGGAGTGATACAAATGGTGAAAAGTCTCGGGGATTACTGGAACTAATTATTAACTGTATAAAATAAAACCTGTCTGTTTTCTTCAGGTCACCGACCTTCGTGACGGCGTCATCAGAGTTCACGCGCCGCTCCACGCC
>NW_015762434.1:0-616 GCF_001515625.1 Sinocyclocheilus rhinocerous
GTACTATAGTATTATTCAAAGTACTGTACCTTGGAGTACTATGTAGATATCATGGTATATCATAATCACTGAATACCGTTGTACACAGTACTATATTATTACCATCTGATGCCATCACTAGTGCTTTGTTGTACAGTAAGTGTTCCCTTCTAGTGCTTCTGTAAATTCCTTGTCGCTCCGGCCAACTCGGCTTGACAGTTTTCAGCCTAAAGTCTCCTTGACCCGAGGTTAACGAGATTAACACCGGAGTCCTTACCGCTCTCCACGTGCCTTCATTAGTACGCACCCTTAAGCTCTTCATGCTGTTAAACGAGAGGATGATTCACACGGACAGATCCTGTCTGCCTCTCCCTCCCCTGGCCTTTTACGCAAACACACACAATGTACTGCTGCCACTTGAGAAGGTCTCATTTTGCAAAAGCTAACAGGAATTGTTCTTCACATCACTTTTTTGATTGGGAGTCGTGATGTTTGTCTGTTTGGCCTTTCACAGAGTGAAGAGAAGAACCGTAATAATTCATCTATTGAGCAGCGCTTGCATGAGCTGGAGGATCATTACGCAGAGGCCACAACCTTGTTGCACATCCAGGGCTCATTGATCTATGACCTCCAGGCC
>NW_015762435.1:0-617 GCF_001515625.1 Sinocyclocheilus rhinocerous
AAAAAAAAAAAATCCCCAGAATTTTTGATCTGATCAGAACGTCACACCCTCAGAATGCATATGATAAAATAATGATGACATGCAGCCCTGTTTTATCTTCTGGCTCCTTTTCATCTGTCTATCTCTCTGTGTCTCACTCTTTCTCATTCTTGTCTTTCTTTTACCTTTGCTATAGCATAAAAAGCCTTTACTGACTCTGGTTCCTCAGGGAAACTGTCACTCTCAAGTGTGTCTCTTTGCTCTGTCATCCATTAGCACCTCAGCAAGCACCATCCGTACCCTGTTCCTGACATCTCATAGTGATCTGTGCTGTTGCGATTTAAGCTCAACACTAGCTGAGGGCATTATTCTGAGTCTTATGACATTGTGGTGCGTGTTGTGTTCAAAGCTTCAGTACCTTATTCAGGTGTGGACAGTGGTTCACACGTTTGAAATCTCTTCAATTAAATTTAGCATTGAAAATTTAAAATAAATATTTAAAATAAATAAATAGTTAATGTGGAATAACAGCTAAACTGAGTAAAGGCCCATTCAAGCCAAGGTTTATAACGTTAGCTATACGTTTTAATAATCCTTCAAATTTTATGAGAATAGTGGAGTATAATGATAATAACACA
>NW_015762436.1:0-617 GCF_001515625.1 Sinocyclocheilus rhinocerous
AAAAAAAAAATCCATTATATCAGATAGTGATTGCCAGACAGTTGCTCTTAATTAGAATCATTAGTCTTTCTGTTGAATATTTGTGAACTGCTGAAGTTTTTGGTTAGAATAAATGAAAAGCCAGGATTTAAATCTTTGCCATGCTCTTTAAAAGGGATAAAACAAGTGTAACGGACCTATTAAAGATGCCGTTTGATTTTGACATTTAAAAGAGCAAAATGATGTTTCACTGAATTATTAACAGCTACATAAAAATTCTATCACGTTTCAGAAATAAGTGTATGATCCAAGGATGTTCATTTTAAAGCCTTGAATTACAGAAGCATTTATCCCATGCTTCTAAAATGGTTATGTAGAAATATCTTGTAGCTGATTATATTTTACTTTCTCTTTCTATGAACTGTGCAACTGCACTTCAGAATATCAACCTGCATTAAAAAATTATTTAATAATAGTTCAAATGTCCCATGTTTGAAGCTGCTGTACAAAACCAACAAAAAAAGTATGTAAATGACTGTACATTAATGTTGCTACATAGCTTGGCAAGCAGCCTACTGTTATCTACTGTTAACTACTTGGCAGATTTTTTTTTTTTTTTTTTACCAATCATTATCATT
>NW_015762437.1:0-617 GCF_001515625.1 Sinocyclocheilus rhinocerous
AAAAAAAACATCCAAACCAAAAACTTGCATAAACACGACGAGTCTGATAAACGCACACATAACGGTATATTTGTTCAAAGGTAAAACCCAGTGACCTGTCACGCATCAAACACGTGAGATCTCCTCACTTCACTATTTCCGAGGTATCTGAGCATCAGATGACGGATCCGTCTGTAATTCTGACCATCATAAACATCAGTCACAACCAGAAGCTGCTAAAATGGAGAAGGACATGAACTTGAGGAGTGTTAAAGCGTGCACAGGTGAACGTAAGGCCTCAGCAAAACTACAGGACAAGCTTTAGACACTAGTATACTGTTCACTTGGGGAAGGCAATCATCTCTTATTGAATAATATTTTAATGAGAAAAAAAAAATAATCAAAAAAATGTCCAAGTCAAATTTCACCCCAAAATCATAAGCAGCAAAAAATAAAAATAAATAAATAATTGTATAAATTATGATTTTTGAATGTATTTCTTGTGAGAATATCATGCCAATTAAGAATATTCTGCCTCTGTGTCTTCATTTCAATTATTCTCAGTGGTGATTATCATTAGATTTTCACTCTATTACAGTAACCTATATTATATACTGATTTAAATTCTATTAAAGGCA
>NW_015762438.1:0-617 GCF_001515625.1 Sinocyclocheilus rhinocerous
TTAGTCGCCCAGAGTGAAGATTTAGTCACATATGCGAGTGATTTAGTCGCAATGTAGAGGGTTGCAATCAGGTAAACGTGCTAACACGTTCCCCACGGATAACGCTGACGTGAACGTCTGTCCCTGTCAGTTAGCCGAGCAAGGACGCGCAGCCATAGCCTGATGACTGTCGTTCTGCTACGACGAGGCCTATGATCCATCTTCATAAAACAATGACGAAACAAGATCTCTAACAACCGCACGCAGAACCGCCTCTCAGAATGAACAGCCTTTGACAACGTCGTAATAGAACAGTTTCACGTCACGCGTACAAATGAGCTCGTACTTCAGATTTGCAAAGCTGGAGGAGAAAGCTGCACTCAAATGCTCAAAATAAGGCCTAATAGTTCACTTTTAATAAGAGAGCTGGCTTATAATGTGAAATTTTAGATAATGACCTAAACAATTTTAAAAATAAAAAAAAAACTATACCGATAACCTCAACAAACTACTGTAACTAATTTTTCTTGTTAATTTTAACAAAAAAAAAAAATTTTTATTTAAACTAAAAAAAAAAATTCATATATATTAGGGATGTAACGATTCACTCAACTTTCGATTCGATTCACGATTTTGAT
>NW_015762439.1:0-617 GCF_001515625.1 Sinocyclocheilus rhinocerous
AAAAATGGGTTGAGGAAGAGGGAGGTATAGAAAACCTATGACATGATCATATAGCTGTAAGAAAGAGGGTCCCTGATTGGGTGACAGTGGTTTTCAAACCTGTTTGGGAGGGCTGAGGTGCATTTAAACATCGACACGGCTCAATAACCTGTGCGTGTGATATTTAAAGAGATATGTAAAAGACTTACAGTCTTTGTTGCACAGACAAAAGACAGTGTAAACCAAACATTATGGATTGTGAATTGGATGGCATAATAGATAAATGGATGCAAGCATTTCTCAATTTTTTAAACTGTTTATTACTTTTCCAAGTTTATACAATAGCACTTGACCTTGTCCTAACCGCATATTAGTCTCTTGAGCGTTTGACGTGTTTTCTAACCTTCTTGCTTCAGAATGTGCGTCAGAAATTGCTGCCAACAACATAACCAAAGCCAGTTGGAAATTTCCAGATCTCCTGCACCCAGCCAGGGAAGCCTCCACTTCATTTTTCCCACACAAATCCAAAAAAACAACCCAAACACTCCCATATACCTTCTCTGTCTTGCTCAGATTTTCTCCATCCGCACCCTTTCCACTTGTGTAGTTTTTCCCACAGGGAATAAAAAGGGGGGGGG
>NW_015762440.1:0-616 GCF_001515625.1 Sinocyclocheilus rhinocerous
CTTTACTGTCACTTTTGATCAATTTAATGCATCATTGCTGAATAAGTGTGATAATTTCTTTGGGGGAAAAAACAATTAACCGACACTTTGTAACAGTAGTGAATATCTTAATTAACTGATAATTATTAATGTAATATATTAACAAACACTATGTATTCTATAATTGTTCAATGCTCACCCTGTGTTGCAGAATGGCTTCCAGAGCTCTGAACTCAAAGGGCAGCGAGTAAGTAGCCAAATTTCCATCTCCAGCCAACTGTGGCCCAAGTTCTAACACCAGCCATTTCTCCAGACCGAGACCACGGAAATCCAGCACCAGTAAACACTGTGGCGTAACCACTGCCTTGAGGGACTTCACATAAATAAATAAATACATTTTACAAAACTTTTTATAGGAAAATGTATTCAACTTCCAAATGCAAATGGACTTTTCAATTTTAGAATATTTGCTGTAGCTGGTATTACATACAACATAAAGCTCAACTCTGTTTATGAAACAATCTTTAGAACCTGATAGTATAGTAATGTGTGTCCATACCTCCATGCGTATAATAATGGCATTGTTCCGTGCTGTAATACTTGTTAAGTGCTGGAATCTCAGATCTCTCGCCTGCAA
>NW_015762441.1:0-616 GCF_001515625.1 Sinocyclocheilus rhinocerous
ATGCCGTTCTTTTGAACTTTCTATTCATCAAAGAATCCTGAAAAAATTTGAAAATCATGGTTCTCACAAAAATATGTAGCAGCACAACTGTTTATTAGTTTATTTTGCATAAGCTGCATTTTTTATCATCTGAAACATTTCCCACCTGCTGATAGTTTCGCTTTAAATAAATTAATTTGCGCTTGGCGTTTATAATAAATGTTGTTTATAATGAATGTCACTCTAATTTATGTTTAGTTTATACTTAATTTTTCATCCCTGTTAGGTTTTGAATACCGTTAAATTCAAAGATTTGTTAAATATTATTAATAACGTTACCGTTAAAATTTAATATTTGTTGAGTGAGGAGAACTAAAATACATGTTTACGGTATTTATAACATTTTATTTACTGGCATTTTACGTCATTTCTGAATGTAAAAATAAAGTTTGACCTATGCACTGATGCAACTTAGCTTTGTTTTTTCTCCCAACAATGCAATTTTTGAGCAGGTGCGACTTATTTTCCTGAAAATATGAACGATTTCTAAAGGATCATGTTACAGTGAAGACTGGATTAATGGCTGCTAAACAAAAATTCAGCTTTGCATCACAGGAATAAATTACATTTTAAAATA
>NW_015762442.1:0-617 GCF_001515625.1 Sinocyclocheilus rhinocerous
AAAAATCCATTTGAAATGCTACAAGTGAATTTAGGCATCACAATATTATAATGTACAGTATGAAAATTATTTATTTTCACTGTAAGTGATTGTTAGATGGTGACAAATGTAATATAATGTAAGAATATAAGCATAAATAATTAAATACACAATATCAATAAATAAAAAAATCTCTAAAATGTGGACCAATAACCAAAATGGTACACAATATGTATGTTAGTCTCTTTTGTTTCTATTTTAATTTAACAAAACTGATAGATAAATGAAACAGAGTGCATTAGAGAGAGAGTGTTACAAGGATGACAATTTTTGTTGGCCAAAACTGAAAACATTTTAGCATGTTAGCATTTAAGGATCCATCGTCCTGAGGTCAGTGGGATTTTTAATGGGTTTTTTTTTAGGTAAATGCCTGAAATAAGGTCTGTGGTGAACATAAGCTCAAGATATTTTCATGTTTTATTATTCGACATATACATCAGTATTACCTCCTTGTGATTTTTTTTTAAGCGTTTACGTGTCTTGAAAAGGCGTTTTGCTAACAAGTGGCTAAATGGGAATTGCAGAGGTTGTCGAGATACCGAGCGTCATCACACCAAACAGGTAAACTCATCTACTCA
>NW_015762443.1:0-617 GCF_001515625.1 Sinocyclocheilus rhinocerous
AGTATAAAACAAAACTACTTGAAAATAAATTGTTTATAAAAAGATGAAGCTGGTCTCTGTGTTGATTGAGAAACTGAAATGGTGTGTTTGCAGGCATGTCATTATAAGATCAGATACGACGACGAATGGTGGTACATTTTGTCAGTCATTTGGGGGCCCCACCCACAATGAAATCACATTGGTCTAAATCCCACTCTGCATAACTAAATATTAAACATAAATTATGTTCTGATTGCTTGTAATTGTTTTGTATCAGTGTTTTGCTTTAAGTGAGGACAGAGTGTAAATTTAAAAAAAAGTCATTGGCACAACAGAAGCTTTGTCATTTTAATTAAACTCTTATTTTCAAGGGGCGGCTGAATTAAACAATCAAAATGTACAATTAGGGTTGAATGTTGATGGGCTCTGTCTAAACACACAATCATATTTTGCAATGAGACTCTTCAAATTAGGATGAGTTCTTTATGTGAATGTCTATTTGGAACAGAATCTTTAAGTTTACTGGTAATTAACTACAAGGAATTATTGTGCTAACATGCAATCTAAGCCCTTAAAGTAATCTACTGGAACTTCGTGATTATCCTGTTTTTTTTTTTTTTTCTTCATTGGTGCTACTT
>NW_015762444.1:0-617 GCF_001515625.1 Sinocyclocheilus rhinocerous
TGTGTGTACATACGGGCATGTGGGTGTATGCAAAAGAGAAAGAGAGAAGCTGAGTATTTGAGTATGCATAGACAGGTAATGGATAATGTTTGTGCTCACCTTTAAAAGCCAGGTGTACTCTGGGAGCGGAGCGATGTGTGCAGGCCACTTCAAACACAAACAAAGCCAATATCAACAGGAGGAGTCTCGTTTCCATTACTCTCATAGTTAGACCCATTCGCAGGCAACCTATACAAAACCACACAAAAGAAAGAAAATAAAACAAGGTGGACATGTAGAGAGAAAAGCACGGGAGAGGCTAAATTTATCACCGATTTCGACAAAGGAAGAGGCTGAAATGACAAAGGAAGAACAGACGAAGGACGAGAAGAGGAAAAAATAAGCTTGGAAATAAATGAGAGATGAAGAGGAGGAAGAGAGATGGAGACAGTTCGATTTAGACAGACAGCAGAAGGAACAGAAAGCAAACATTACTACTGTACTCTACTATGTTGTATATTTAGCCTTGAGTTTTAACAGTCCGAAAAATCCCAGCCTGTCACACCTTCCTCTATTCAACTCCATGCAAAGACAGAGGTTTCAGGCCTGCATTAGAGGGTCAGCATTTATGCAACATG
>NW_015762445.1:0-617 GCF_001515625.1 Sinocyclocheilus rhinocerous
AAAGATGGCACAGAGGAGCCGCCACATCAAAAAGAGGAGAAAAGATAAATCCCTAAAAGTAAAAAAGAGGCCCTTTCAAAACACTCCTCCATCTGCATTGATAAATTACCTACATGTGAAATGCACAGTGCACACAACTTTCTCTTTCCAGCCTTCCTGCACTGATTGTTGTGTTATAACTTTCTAGAGATTTAAGAACCTTCCTTTTAAAGTCTCAGCCACTTGCAGTTCACACATGAACTAAGGTTCTCTTTCAATGCCCATTGAACGGAGACTTAGCATAAAGAAACAGGTGCAGCTTGACTCCATACAGCCACAACAAATCACGCAGACAAGGACCACACAGGGGAGGGGAGGCTATCGGCAGAGAGGGGGAAAAAGTGGCACTAACTAAATCCATTAAATCAATTCCTTTCAAAAGCTTTCTTGCCCATGTTAAGGCATTAAAACACCACTGAGTCAACGGTTTCCTGCTTTGGCCATCATCGAGCAGCGGGAAATCTCCAAACCTGGAGCAATATGAAAGGGAAGTATAATCCAGATTTGTTCTCAAAGCAGATCAACAGCTAAATGACGTCACCAAAGCAATTTGGTAACAAACAAACAAAAGCTGAACT
>NW_015762446.1:0-617 GCF_001515625.1 Sinocyclocheilus rhinocerous
AACAAACTGCACGTTTTGAGGCAGTTTCAAAGTTAAATGTCCAGTGAGTGGCGCTAAAATACACGTTCAATACGTAACTGACACATTTTTATTATGTTAGTGCAGGCACGTATTGCTACATTTTTATTACCTACCCAATAGTGTTAATGAATGGAAAAGTGATATAAAAACGCATTTGCTGTTGCGCTTTTATAATCCTTATATGCAGGTTTGAGCTGTTTTGTCAAACTGTAGTTTCACAGGATTTGTACGGAGCTCTTCAACTCACAAGTGCAACACCGTATCGGGTGCGCTAGCGAGCAAACCTACTGCGTTAGAAAACCCGCACATATAAAGTTGTGTATGTGACGATAACATTCAAAAGTATCAGTTTTCAAATCTCGCAGAATGTTAAAATCATTTTGAAGTCAGAAAATAATACTCTGCAAGTAATTCGGCTTTCTTAATGGAAACTCTGGCCCTGTAAATCACAATTTGCGTGAAAAGGAATAAAATTGTCGCATAAATGTAAACGTAATCTGTTAATATTTATGTCATTAAATTAATATAAATCATATAATTTATATAATAGTAATATATTTTTTATTATGAAAAAAAAATTATATATATATATATAT
>NW_015762447.1:0-614 GCF_001515625.1 Sinocyclocheilus rhinocerous
TTAAGCTCTCATTTACAGGCACACAGAAGCCCCTCTGGATTTGACCTGAAGAGAGAGTGTTAATAACGCTTTTTGGAGTAGCATTTACACAATTAATTAATTCTCATTAACAGCTAGTGAAATATAGCAGTTATCAAAATGATGTTAAGGTGATGTCTCAATAATGACGAGCCTGACGCTTCACTCCCTCTGTGGTCAGTCAGTAAAATCGCATTTAGTGTGAGCATTTCAGTAAAAATATGACAGGACGCTGCGTCTTGATAGTTGCGTATACATACAGGAAATGCATATGCAACATTTGGACAACACAGAAAAAAGTTACAGCTCAGAGGTCGACAATTTCATATCATTATGCTTCATCTATCAGCTTTATCTTAAGCAGACTGTAGACCTAATGTATATTAATGTTCTTTTGATTCAGGCTTGGAAGAACTTAATAAGAATTGATTGAGTACTCTTTTGAATTTCTATAGGAAATGTGAGATGGGCATGCAGTGCTTTTAGTATCCAAGATTGCAACAACCGGCCCTTTTATTCCTCATAAATCAGTGATGTGCGATAGGACCATAGTGTGTGTGTGTGTGTGTGTGTGTGTCTGTATGTGTGTGTGTGTG
>NW_015762448.1:0-617 GCF_001515625.1 Sinocyclocheilus rhinocerous
AAAACGTGCAGTGTTGTTGGGGTGCCTCCAGGACCAGGGTTGGGATCTAATACATTTAGCTCCATCTAGTGGTTGTAAGAAGAATCTCATTATAAGCACAAAAGTCACTGACCTCTGACCTGGTGGCGTGGAATCTGAGTACAGGAAGTTGGACGTAAGGCGAGACGAGGTCACACTTTAAAATATTAATTTGATGATGACAATGATAAAATGATAATGCGCCACTTCAGGCAAATTGAACAACATGAATTTGAATCGAATACAGCCTGATGTGACGTTGGTTTAAGTAAAACTGACAAAGAAATAATCAGGACCAGAATCACGAGGTCCCAGTACTGCGTCTCACTCTAAGACATAGGCTACATTCATTGCATTGGTTGAATAGAATGAAAAAGTTGATTATTTTAGTAACAAATACTCAAAGAAGCAAAGAGATTATTAATAACCCCCATTTTAGCCTTTGAGACTGTGGTTAAAAAAAATAGGTGTTTTCATATTCAGTCACAAGGGTCATTAAAAATGTCATGTAGCAGACCATACTAACCAGAAAAGAAGACAAAAACAATACACATGAACCATAAAAATACATATCTATTGTTAAAAAAACAAAACAACAA
>NW_015762449.1:0-617 GCF_001515625.1 Sinocyclocheilus rhinocerous
TTTTGTGCATTTTTGATCAAATAAATGCCGTTTTGTGAGCAGAAGAGACTTACAATCCCTAGCTTTTGAATGGTATTTATGTGTGTTTATGGTGTATTTATGTGAAATTAATAAATACATTTTGCTTTGACTTTTTTAATGTTATTAGTATTGGTCTGACGTATTGTATTGGCTGAAAACCATATAACAAAATTTTGCAGTATTTGTTAAATATGCTTTGTTTGTAATGTATTTTTAAAAAATCTAAGAAACTATTTAATAGTGTTTGCTAAATGAATAAATAAAATGGCTGTACCTGTGTGTCACAGCAAGTGACCGACGCAGAGGGACGTGTGCGTGTGGAAAACAGGAAAGACCTCAGCTGTTTCGTCATTGAAGGAGCAGAGCGAGAAGATGAGGGCAACTACACCATCACTGTCACCAACCCTGCAGGAGAGGACAAGGCCAACCTATTCATCAAAATCGTAGGTGTGTTTCCAGCACTGCCTCTTTATTCCTGCAGATGGCACTCTGATTCTGACCAGAAACCAAATTTTAATTTCCAAAGTAATGTCAACAAAAGTAGTTCTGCTAGCTACACACACTACAGTGATCTCTAATGATTGAATCAGTGTTGG
>NW_015762450.1:0-617 GCF_001515625.1 Sinocyclocheilus rhinocerous
AAATTCAGCTTTGCCATCACAGGAATAAATTTCATTTTAAAATATGCTAGAGTTATTTTAAACTGTAATTGTATTTCACAATATTACTGATTTTGATCAAAGAAATGCAGTTTTAGTGAGAATAAAAAACTTAAAAAATGTTAAAATCTCACTGACCCAAACACCTTTGAATAGAGGTGTACATGAAAATATTTTGCAGGTTTGTGGTCTTTTATTTTTAACATGGATTGGATTGCCCATGTTTTGAGGTCACATGACCAGTCATGTCATGCTGTTACTAAAAACAACAACTTCATACAGTGCTTTCAGACAGTGCTCCAGGCGATTTACCCAGGATAAACATCTAGACAAAATACCTCTATACAGTACATACATTATGCATACACAACATTATGTTTGGTGGAATCTCCATTTTAGGAAAGTTATAATATGAGGCAAGGAAAAAGACTAAAATGAAAAAAGCGAAAATATATCCAAGACCACTGGGACGAAGAAGACTCAGCATAGATAAACAAAAACATATTGAGTGCACCTTTAAAAATCCCAGGTTCATTTAAATAAGAATATAACTGGGCCTGAAGGCCATCTGCAAATGTAGACTCACATTCTGCTGATGT
>NW_015762451.1:0-617 GCF_001515625.1 Sinocyclocheilus rhinocerous
TACTTTATATAGTTGTGTCATTCTGTGTTATTGTATTGTAGTTGTGTTTTTTTATGTGTGTGTGTATTTTTGTTTTATATAGCTGTGTGTGTTGTCTATCAGGTTCAGGCTGTAAGCTGGAAGTGGGAGTGTCGTCATGTCTGCTGACCCCCTCTGCCTCACCAGGAGCGGCTGAAGAGCGAGGGATGAATGAAGCAATGTGAGTAACACACAAACAACACAGCAGACTGAGATAGAGAGAGAGAGAGAGGGTAGAGCAGAGAGAAAAGGCTTTGGTTGGGGAAAAAAGAATTAAAGTCTGAGTAAAACTCCTACTGACCTTCTAACAGGAATCACCAGAAGTGAGTCATAATGAAAGAAATGAAAACTGAAGATTGAGGGTTGTCATCAAGTCATGATATTACATTTTCTTAGTGTCTCCAGCATACCTTAGATTTTATATATATATGAATAAATATTAATTGATGTTTTCTGTGTGGTCTCAGAGGTGGCTTTGTGAAGTTGGAGACGGGTGGCATGAGCCCGGTGGACTGGACTGTAGCAGACGTGGCCAGCTACTTCACCGCGGCTGGATTTCCAGAGCAGGCGCTCGCTTTCAGGACACAGGTGCGCTGAAC
>NW_015762452.1:0-617 GCF_001515625.1 Sinocyclocheilus rhinocerous
GCATTTCTTAAAGATTAGACACAAACACTATAATTATGACTGAGACGGCGTTTGAGTAAAAATGTTGTTGTGGAATGATATTTTAACGCTTAATTTGTAATATGAAACCTCTCACCACTGGCAATTTCAATTTCTACGTGAAGTGTGAATCACCAAACTTTCCCCTCGTGTACAGTGAAAGAAACCAAGAGATTTAATGCGGGTTTACAATTACAGATACTTCTTACACAGCTTATACATTTAAAATGATTATTTATCATCATTTAATACATGTACAAATGCCTATGTAAAACAAGCTAACCTATTTTTTTTTTTTAAATCACACCTGTAGGTGGCCTAATTTGAATGACATTCAAAGCAGCCCACCATGGAAAAACCCACATGGGACAGTATGCATCATAATGTTTTCTATGATTGTAGGCTGAAAGACCACCAGACAACCTCAAATTTACACATGCCCACTTATAGTACAGTCAAAGGTCACAAACAACTATGATTCAGACTTTGATTGGACTTCTGGATAGCATTATTATAAGACAATTATCATCAAAATTCATCCTTAATGGTGAAATTCGGTTGGTCTTCAGGTTTGAAGTCTATATTGGGGCTGCCGTCCT
>NW_015762453.1:0-617 GCF_001515625.1 Sinocyclocheilus rhinocerous
ACACACACATGCTCCGAGGAATCATCCAGACGCTGCAGGACGAGGTTTGTCCAGATCATCATGAGCAATAATAATCATAATCCTGCTATACTTCACAAACTACAGACAAACACAGAGAAACACAAGCTCACCGTCCAGACGCAGGTATTTAAAGCTGCGGTAAGCGAAATAATCCTCCATTATGGTCATCAGAGTGGTCATTTGGCAGAAGAGCAGCACTTTGTGATTGGACACTCGTAATTTGGGCAAAATACGATCCAGCACCTCAAACTTTCCCGAGGCGCGGAATAAATCAAGCCTGCAGGTCAGACGAGACGAAGGTTCAGTGCTGGAGACGTCTAATGTGTGTCAGATAATTCTACAGCATTTCTACTGCTCACCCCTGAACGATCCCGCCCGAGAAACCCAGATGCTCAGAAAACGACTCCTGAAAAGCAGCACATCACGTTCAGCGGCACAAGAAATGAAACACGTTCATCAGATGATCAACACCACGACAGACACGCTAACACACCTCGATCTGCTGGAACATGTACGGATGATTACAGATCTTCCTCAGCTGCATGATGGTGTTCATCAGAGTCTTAGTGCCGCCTTTACCCTGAAACACACACACA
>NW_015762454.1:0-617 GCF_001515625.1 Sinocyclocheilus rhinocerous
AAAATAGAAAACAGTTATTTAAAATTGTAATAATATTTCACAATAATACTATTTCTACCGTATTTTTGATCAAATAAAGAACCTGACAGGTTATAAAACATTGAAGACAAGGTGAACAAGGTGTTTTAAACCAATATACAAAACCACAGACACAGAAAACATTTGTGTAATTCAACTTCTGACCTGGGAATTTCTGAGATACAGCCCCTGTAACAACTAGCCCCAGTCACTCCATGCCGTGTCTGTTTAACTTTTGCTCATGCTTCACTTGAACACATCTATGGATGAAGAATTATTTGTTTAATCAATCTGGAATAGCTCACCCCAAAATCAGCCACCTTTTTACTGATTGGGGGAAAGCAGTGCAAAACTTTTCTTTTTTTGTGTTCAATGCATACACATAAGGAAAGTCATACGGGTTTGAAATGATATGAGATGAATAAATGATGACAGAATTGTCACTTTTAGGTGAACTATCTCTTTTAAGAGGGCATTTGTGGTACTGCGTTCATTACCTGAGGGCAACGTCTATAATCAATCTTCTCTTTCCAGACTGTCAGCTATAGTGTGTAGATCTGCGGGTTAAATTCCTGCTGGTTTGATAGCAATCAGGATAA
>NW_015762455.1:0-617 GCF_001515625.1 Sinocyclocheilus rhinocerous
GTGTGTGTGTGTGTGTGTCACTGTTACAGCCAGCAGCTGTCAACCTATGTAGAGTTTGGTAAGCAGAGTTTAGTTTGATTATTACCTAAATTGAATACCTTCTTGGAAAACAAAAGGGCTTGATTTGTATATATATATATATATTTAAAAAAATCTAAGAATGAACTGGTGTGACAATTTCAGACAAAATCAAAAACTATAGGCAAAACTATTTATTTGTTTTGATAGTTCAAAACAGCAAAATTAATGTTCTAAAAATGTTGGTTTCAGTGGTAAACTCTTATGAAGCTATCATTGCGATTTTGTACATTTGTGGCCATTAAAAACCCAAAGTGTTTCTTAAAGGTGTGAACCTGAAGTCCAATTATTCCCACCTATGAACTGGCCACATCAGTTTGTATTTTGCCAGTTATAGAGAGTGTGATATGCATTCTTGTGCAGTTACATAATACTGAGGGCAGTTGAAGAGACTCTTTAAAGCACAAGTGCTTTACTGAACTTGAGAATAAAAGTGGCCATTTTCCACCTGCTTCAAAGTAATTAGACACATGAGAAATGTTTCTGGAACTGATCGCCCATGAGCAAAGACTACAAAGGTTGCATACTTTCTGGTCTGC
>NW_015762456.1:0-610 GCF_001515625.1 Sinocyclocheilus rhinocerous
ATATATATATGTGTGTGTGTGTGTGTGTGTGTGTGTGTGTTTTTTGTTTGTTTTTTATCCTGGTTGGCCAAGTTGTGCTGGATAAGCCAGTTATGAAGTCTACGGGGAACATACTGGGGACCAGGATCTAAAACACAACATATCCCTCCAGAAAAAAATACAATAAAATAAATATCTGGCAAGTGCACAAAACCCCTCTAAATCCATGAATACAGTCGAGCCAAACAAGTTTGGCCAGCCTGGGAACCCAGCTAACCAACTAAGGCTGGTTTAAGTATTGTTTTTCACCAGTGACAATCAATTCAAACAGGTAGCCATATCAATACTAGAGAACCTTTCAGTTGTACAGACGACTAATTGGAACACACATCATAATTGTGATCGCTTACACCCATCAATCATAAATGGACCCACCAAATTTAAGAGGTCTGGCAACATGATGATTTATTGTGAAATCAAGCAAACATGATGAAACCATTTCTCAAAGCCTGCAGATGTTGTCATTATTTAAGTCTTTGGCCTTTGGCTAACGTTAAAGCGAGGGCTATGAAAGCGTACGGTCTCTGCTTTCAAAGGCTTCAATTATTATCCCGTTTATCTGGATGTTTAC
>NW_015762457.1:0-610 GCF_001515625.1 Sinocyclocheilus rhinocerous
AATACACATGGTCACCACGGCTTTAAATTAAACGCTCACAAAACATTTCCTGCAAAATATAATGTAAAACATCTAACTAAAAAGTGCATTGGACACAATTCAATATCACTTGTTTGCAATTATTCACATATTTACTTGAAGACCCTATCTTTTAAAACTATTTAAACTATTTTCAAGTTTGCCGTTGTAGCATACTGTACTTGTGTGTGTGTGTGTGTGTGTGTGTGTGTGTTTTAGATCAAGTATAGTATTTGGATTGCAGACTGAGAAAGTTTAGTCGTCTAGGACGTTAGTAGCATGACTACTAACTACATACAAAATAGTGAGCATTCCAACTTGCGCACATTTTCAGCACGATCAAATTATCTAACAATTATTATCATAGGCGATAACCTGTAAAACGACGAGCACTTGCCATGTGCGATTGAAACACGAAGCAGATCGCAGTGCTTTGGAATTTGTCAGCAGTCAACCCACTCGAACGAACACATAAATTCTGGATATTTAAAATGTAAAAACTCTTCATTTTACAATATGGTATCCGTGTCGATCCGTGTGATTGGAATCATCGAAAGCAACACTTAAAATCTGAACAACATACACATAAATT
>NW_015762458.1:0-617 GCF_001515625.1 Sinocyclocheilus rhinocerous
TTTTATTTTTTGGCTGTAATGAGTGATATGACATTTTAACCATTCAAAGAAATCTAAATGCACCATCACATTCAACTTTTGATTCAGATTAAATGTTATTTTTGAAGTAGTTGTAGCCTCTAAATGGTGTTTTAAGTTTACTGTCTCTGATATTTTGTGTGATGCTGCAGGAAGGCATTAATAAACTCTTTCATGGATACTTGTATCAAAATGAGGAGGCTTCAAGGAAAAGATGTGAGAATATTCTGTTATCCCTCTCTGGAACAATGACAGAGAAGCTGAAGAAAGGATCCTATGCCATACCTGGTGGTTATGTTCTCTTCTCCCAGGACCTTGAAGACATTGTGAAGAAATATAAAATTCAAGCCAATAAAGGAGTCAAGGTGATTATCAATGTTTGACACAATTACTGCCACAACCTAGGCCTTTTAGATATTAAGAGATCTCTGTAAGAGGCTTGTCAGTGTTTTCCTAGACTATGTGTACACAGAATATAGAATCAGCTGGGAATAATAGTGTTCCTGGTTCGAATCGTTCTGGCCAAATATTGAAGTGGCCTTCAGCAGGACACTGACTACTCTGCTGGCTGAGACATTGACACTTTGTATGGTAGACTC
>NW_015762459.1:0-617 GCF_001515625.1 Sinocyclocheilus rhinocerous
ACATATTTTATTTCTGTATTTTCCATTTTCATTTAAATTTTAGTTAAAGTTTTAGTAATACTGTGGTGTATTTTAGTCATTTTTTTTGTCTATATAGTTTTTTTCTATACATTTTTGTTTCAGTTTTTGTTTTAGTTATTTTAGTACATCAAGTTAAACTAGTTAACACAAAATAAGTTAATAAAAAGTAATAAATAATAAATATTTTATTGTATTTTATTTCAGTTAACATTTATTTTAAATAACAAAAAAAAAATATATATATATATTTTTTTTTATGGGATGTAGTTTTAGTTAACTATAACAACCCAGGTGCTGTAAATATTTTTTTCCCAGCCACTTTTATTGCAGACTCTTTAGGTTTAGGATGGCTTGCAGTAAAATACTGCAGTTTGAGCATCAATACAAATCAGGGCTAAACGTTCCCAGAGATCCAGAATCAAATGAAAAATCAGGCCGAACGGAGCAAGAACGCCCTCGAAACCCCAATCAGAGGAGATTTACAGGTGCTGCAGGTAAAACAGCGTTCTGCTGAGGCGCGTGTTTACTTGCAGGCACTTTCTTCTCAAACTGTTTACCTGCTCTGTCACACTCGGCCTGCTAATTAATGACTCATT
>NW_015762460.1:0-617 GCF_001515625.1 Sinocyclocheilus rhinocerous
TAGTTCTGTAACAGACGAGTGCGGCAACGGAGTTGGGAATCCAAATGCAGGCTTTATTTGAAAGAGCATTGGCAGGGTCAAACACCAGCAAACAACAATACCCAAAGGCAAGACAAAATGAGTAATCCAGATAACAGGCACTGGTCAGGGCAGGCAGCAAACAATCAAAAACCAGGCAAACAGTCCAAAGTCAAAAAACACTGGCGAGGCAAAGAACAAAACAAGGCAAGGTAAAACAGGGCAAAATACTCCGTAGTGTCGGCAGTAGCAAAACAAGACTTCACAAAGTGTGTATGTGTGTGCAGATTATATAGTCCCTCTGATGGGTAACAGGTGTGACAGTAATCAGTTCCTAGAGCGTGGATTGTGGGAAATAGAGTCCGGGAGAATACGGAGATAGAGACCTCTGGTGGTGAGACGGAGGAATGACAGGGACCGGATTCATAAGTTTTTTCAACCAAAAATGAAAATTAGCTGACAATTTATTCACTCAAGGCAATCCAAGATGTAGAGGAGTTTGTTTCTTCATGAGAACAGAAGAGCATTGCATCACTTGCATCACATTACATCAGAATGTATCATTACATCACTTGTTCACCAATGGATCCTCTGCAGTG
>NW_015762461.1:0-617 GCF_001515625.1 Sinocyclocheilus rhinocerous
GTGAAAAGCGCTGTACAAATAAACTTGACTTGACTTTTGGACCCCTTATAAATCACATGATGTAATACAAGTTAAATGACCTCTAAAGTAGTTATATACTGTCATAAAAGTTACTGTGTCTCCAGGGGTGTGTTGAAATACTATAAAAACTTTTTTTTTTGCAATATAAGTTTTTTTTTCTCTTCTTTGGAATTCCCTGGAGAGTAGCCCAATATTTGTAATGTCCTCTAAAAACTACATCTAGCGATTAATACAGAACCATTTTTTTCACTGATTAATGCAGATGCTCATAAGCAAGACATTTCTAAACATATTTTTTTCAGAGGTGGCAAGAGTTTTCTCTGTAATTAAAATGCACCCTATTTGTTTTCTAAAAGCATGTTTGAACAATTTTTGCAGGGATTGCCAGGGTTGTGTAATAAAAACAGCCCAATTGGTACTATAGCCTAATCTCGCCCAAAACTAGCCCAATTGCTATCCCTGGTAATTGGCTATCAAAACCACTCCTTCCAGGGGTTTTCGCAACCCAGGCTCATGGGAAATATGTGCCTCTAAATACATTTCTGCAACACCGTTATTACCTTACTGCACGTTTCGAAGCCGTTTCAAAGTGAAAC
>NW_015762462.1:0-617 GCF_001515625.1 Sinocyclocheilus rhinocerous
GCTGATTATGACAAGTACATTTCAATGAAGCAGTTGGTCTTTTTCACAACCTTCTGTCAGGAAAGCTGATACAGCATAGGAACATGTTGGGTTCCTCTACACATTTGAAGTCAGGTCTCAGGACTGAGCATAAGGAGAGGTGCTGCTTTTTCTCACTCAGAATGACATCCAATCCACAACCATCCCCCACATGAGATACTCAGGGAGAATATCCAAATGTATCCAAGCAGCCAAACGTTGGTAACAAAAATCAGATGAAGAAGAGGCAAGAGAACTGAACATTTCGCAGGCTGATTAAGTGATAAATACAACAATTGCCAAATGGTATTACGATACCCAGCATGAACGAAAAATTTTCCTAAAAAAAAGAAAGAAATGATTTCGAATGTTCCTGAATATATAAAGAGTATAGGTTTACTGTAACCTACTTGTATCGTCTTTCTGCTTGGTCCCTTATTACACCATAAAACAACACAGGAACCCCTCACACAGCTCTTCAAGGTAATTCCTAAATGATATATTCATACAGCAGGTCCATTCAATGCTTAAAAAAGCACCCTAAAAAGAGCCAGTGCAGACCACATGGCACAACAGAAGACCATCAAAGTCTATGGCAG
>NW_015762463.1:0-616 GCF_001515625.1 Sinocyclocheilus rhinocerous
CTATCTATCTATCTATCTATCTATCTATCATACAAAAAAAACAGTATTGAAATGATTATATTTTTAAACGGCTTCAATTAAAACCAAAACAACCATAACTGCCTGTGATTTTTAAAATAAAGTATGACCTAGACAAAATGTGAAAAATTTTGAATAAGCATATTGTTCATCATTCCATTCATACCTGAAATTACAGAGAAAAGACTGTTTGTCTTATTTGTGCGCTGTGCATTTTTATGCTTATTTGACTTATCACATTATTGACTGCAAACTCTATTGAAAACGAAGTCATTTTTCACAATAAGCCGTCTCTCTGTATTTATGTCCGTGTCAGATATACGGTGACATGTGGGCGAAGCTGCAGCGAGCCGTGGCCATATGGAGCGGTTTTGGCATGACGCTGACCGGAGTGCAGACGTGTGGAGATTACATGTTCAGCGGACACACCGTCGTCCTCACCATGCTCAACTTCTTCGTCACTGAGTGTAAGTTGACACACAATAGCTATGTTTCCATCCAAAGTTACGAATTAAATGCGCAAAATTGGAATATCGCATAAAACATTTGCGAATGAAGAGAACAAAATCGTCACTTCCTGATTAACTTGCGCTAAATA
>NW_015762464.1:0-617 GCF_001515625.1 Sinocyclocheilus rhinocerous
TGACAGATTCTTTTTAGCATTATTTGATGGATAGAAAGAACAGCATGTATGGCTTTCAAAAGCAAAAATTAAAAACTAGTTACTAAAGTAAACTTTTTTTTTTTCCTTAAGATGATTCTTACCAAAAACAGATTTTTTGCTGACTCCTGTTTCACCTTTTGTCCTGTACAGGTCTCTAATATAACCTTCAAGCATAAAAAGAAAATGTAAAGAAATTTAATTAAAAAAATAGAACTTGAATTATGTTGGGCCAGTCATGACAGGCCAGTAATAACTGATAAAGAAATTTTAATGGCCAGTAATCTGCAGCTTGAACTGAACTGAATCAATGAATTGAATCATTGACATTAAAATGCTGACATAAAGCTTTATTTGTGCAAATTGTCCCTGGCTCTGGAATATCATTTTTTTAAACAGGATGCTGCACTCACCATCCCAAGGCTATAAACGTCAAGTTTGATTGATAGCTTGCCATCGCGGATGTACTCCTCTGGGAGATAGCCAAGGTTGCTATGGGAGGCTGTATCCATGACGATAGTGCAGCTCTGATCGACAGAGTGCGGTCTGAGATGAGCTAATCCAAAATCTGATAATTTGGGCTGCAGGTGCTCATCCAA
>NW_015762465.1:0-617 GCF_001515625.1 Sinocyclocheilus rhinocerous
AGAAGTGTGTTCTGCTGTGTAATGTTGATTTATAAACAGCTCCTGCTGACGGATGGGGCTCTTTGCGTGATCCGGCGCAGCTCTGAAGGGAGGAGTGCAGCACTGCCATGCAGGACCTCTTGATTTAGAGGAATAAAACTGTCCATTTTCTCTACTTCTATTCTGGTGATCATAATGCTGGTGTAATGGGATCCTAGACCATAAGTGAGCGAGTCGAGCGGCTGTTTAACAGAGCCTTAACCCATAATCTCTGCACACGGGAAATTATGTGCTTCAACCGGTACGTTATTAATCAAAGGCAGACGAGAGGAGACTGCGAGTCCCTTCAGGGAGAACGGAGAGCACATTTGGTAACATTTAGTCTGCTGTGATGCAACTAACTGCTTGATGTGTGCATTATGGGATATCAGCCTTTAGCGTTTCCTTGTTAATGAATTGCGAAGTATTCCCATCAGTAGATAAAGCAGAACCTGGGTGTTTGTTTCGTGCTTTTTTTCTTCAGCAGGAGGGAATGGAAGTCAGTCCATCAGTCTTGGAGAGAACAGGGAAGCTGTTAAGACACGGCCTGACCTTTTATCCCGCGCCGGGCGGCTCATTTGTCTTGCATGCTGGCAGGG
>NW_015762466.1:0-617 GCF_001515625.1 Sinocyclocheilus rhinocerous
TTTTAGTTAATTTTTTTTTAACTGTTTAAAAAAAGTTTAAACATCCATTTTACATCCAGTTTATTTAGTAATTTATTTTATTAATTTATTTATTTTGGCAGGTCTGCTCCTACCACATAGCAATTCGTCCTGTCAGCCTACAAGTGAAGAAGATCGAGTTTATAAAAGAACAGTGAGGACATGAGTCATCCAGGACCCAGCAGAATAAAATGCGAAGTTACTGAAAAACAAAGAGGTTGGTGTTTCTTCTTAATTCTCTACAATTGGAAGAAATGCAACATTTTTTTAAAAAGGAGGAAAATTGTGGTATAATGGGTTCAGTTAACAATGCAAATGCAAATAAATTGTGAAAATCAATGAAAATCTTTTAGCCAAATTGAGTCAAATTCAAGACACTATTGTATTTTAATGCTAACATTACATAAATTTGTAGTTTTAATAGTTCTTACTACAAAAACAAGGGTTTCTATAATAATAATTGGAAGATCAATCTGAATACATGTAAAAGGTCAACTAAACTATCATCAATTTTTTTTTAAATCATCAAAACAGTCATAAATTTGTATAGCTTTTGTGCACTGTAAAATCCAATAGTTTACCTTACTTAGATTTAGTTA
>NW_015762467.1:0-617 GCF_001515625.1 Sinocyclocheilus rhinocerous
TGGTCTGAGATCACTCTCAAGAAAAAAAGTTGATCCCCTGAAAGTCACTGTTTAATTCAAACTGTCTGAGGGTCACAGTCAGCAGAACTCAAACAAATGCCAACTAATGATTAATTTAAGACATCTATATGGAGTGTGAAGTTTTCAGTTCATGATGGTAACAAACATGAGAAGCATTTCTAAAACCTTTGATATATTTTTTTGACCATTTACCTAACATTCATTACATTCTAAGGTCTATTAATTATATGCTGAAACGTTTTTTTAATAGAATCTTATAGAATCTTGACTAAAATTATTTGTATATTGTGTTGAACAAAGGAAGGAAACACAAAGCAGCTTAGGTGTCAGGTTCAGGTTACTAGGTTTCAGCCCAGAGGTTTAAACACATTTGGCCTGTTTACAACACAGTATCGGTTACAAAATCAAACATGCAATATCAGTGAAGTTTGTTGCATTAGATACTTGTTGAATGATCACAGCTGATAAGCAGTAAGATTATCATTGTTATTGTAATTATGTTTTATTTTTATTTTTTCCAACTGCATTTCATTCTTCTTTCTTGAGTTGTGTTCACCTTACTGCGTTTGTACAGTTCTTTTATGGATTGCATGACC
>NW_015762468.1:0-617 GCF_001515625.1 Sinocyclocheilus rhinocerous
GTTCGGGGCGCTCCTCTGCGCCGCCTGGCGGGCTATAGCACGAGCCACTGTGTTGGGAATGGGCACTCCCTGAGGTTGAGGCAAGATCCTCTGAGGGGAGGGTGAGCGCCGGCCCTCTATGTGAGGGGGCTCCAGTGTGTGTCCCGGGTGTGAAGGGGGCGGAAGTGGTGACGGGGCTCTGGGATGTGGCTCCCAGGGCTGCCCCATTCGCCTGCCCATCTCTGGCTCTTTGGCATGAGGGTCTCTGGCACTTGGTAGGAGTTTGGGTTTAGACATGGGGTACTGGGAAGGCGAGGGGTGGACGTGGGGGTGCGAGGGAGGTGGATGAGGGTGGGGTGGTGGGACGGAGTGGGGCTGAACATGCGGTTGTGGATGGGTTGGGGGGTAGGCTTGTGGGTAGGGAGGCGGGTGAGGGGGGTGTCCGTGGGGGTGAGGCACCAGGAGGTTGTGCGGAATGGCGGCCACGGGAGAGTCCTGCGACTCTCCTTGTGCTGATATTGTCCTCACAACGACCTCCTGCGCTTCCAGACACTGGATACGGTTCAGTTCCACCGTAACAAAATCTGCTGTGGGGTACATTATCTCTGCTATCTGAAAACAAACAAACAAAAGAAATA
>NW_015762469.1:0-617 GCF_001515625.1 Sinocyclocheilus rhinocerous
ATATATTTTCACTTGTGGCCTCAGACTGTTGGACCCCACTGTACTGCAAAGGTCATATCATACATCAACACAGACATCAGGCAGATTCATAAAAATCAGAAATGCAGAGCACACAACACCATCCAGACACACTCCTCTCAGAATACTGCAGTGCACCACAACAGGGTGGAGAGAGAGAGAGAGACAGAGAGAGAGAGAGATGGAGAGAGAGAGCCACAAATGTGAAAATGTGAGTGAAGGCAGATAAAGTGGGAATGAAATAATGACGAGATGAGGCAAAATTGAGAAAATAGAAAAAGGCAGAGGACAAAGAGTGAAAAGCAATGCGATAGAAAGAAAGAGGGAACAATATTGAGGGAGAGTGGTGAACGCTGAAAGAGAGAGAAAAGAAAATGAAAAGCAGTGGTGGGAGAGAGCAGCGCACATTTCTCCACGGTGTGTCTGTCTGCAAGCCGTGAAAGGCCCATTCTGATGAATGTACTTTATAATGAGTTAGCATAGGCAATTACTGCACATGCTGAGAAGTGGAAAAAAAGTGAGTGAGCAAAAGAGAGAGTTATGTGTAGAATGGCTTTCTATCATGCAACTCCTTCTACTATTCAGCATATATATATATA
>NW_015762470.1:0-617 GCF_001515625.1 Sinocyclocheilus rhinocerous
AATAATAATTAATTATAAATTAACATATAATATACTTTAATATTATATAATAAAATAGCACGTCATATAAATATATATCAATATAAACTATATAATAAAATTATATATATGAAATATATAATGTTCTTGCAAAAAATTTTGAGAAATTATGTTAATCCTTTCTCATTTTCCATTTCGGTTTTGAACTCTAAAGGTGAGTTGCATTAATTCATAGTTTGCATTCATGCAGAGCCCACTGTAGACTCCAGAGGACTGCAGCTCCAAAGCTTTGAAGATAGCAATGGATCTATGGCTGCTCCTCGACAAGGGAACTGGAGCTTTGAATATGCTGGGACACAGAACAAACCATTCCAGTCTTTTTGCCATCCATACTAACACAACAACAACAACAAAAACAACTAGAAAAGCAACAGCCGAATCTCAAGAGTTTCTAATGAAGTTCTCCTTCTACCTTTCATGCAAATTTATAGAAACTAGCAACATGTAGAGAACGAGAACTTTAGAGGGATAGTTCACTCAAAAATGAAAATTCTGTCATCATTTATGCATCCTCCACTTGTTACAAACCTGTTTGTGTTTCTTTCTTCTGTTGAACACAAAAGAAGATATTTTGAAGA
>NW_015762471.1:0-616 GCF_001515625.1 Sinocyclocheilus rhinocerous
AGCTGATTTTTTTAGCATCATTACTCCAGTCTTCAGTGTCACATGCATGATTCTTCAGAAATCATTCTAATACGCTGGTTTGGTGCTCAAGAAACATTCTTATTATTATCAATGTTGTGCTGCTTAAATTTTTTTGGAAACCATGAATCCTTTGATGAAAAGAACAGTATTTATTTGAAATATAAATACTTAGTAACAATGTAAATGTCTTTACTGTCATATTTGATCAATTTAATGCATTTTTGCCGAATTAATTTCTTTTGGTAACGCATCTAGTTCATAGAAAACTTCCAGAGCATATGATTTAATTGCTGTGTTGCTCAATGGGTTAAACTGCAGATTCCTCTCTCAGTGTTACAGTAGAATACTGAAATCTTTTAATTGTCTCATCAGTCCTAGCTCATTAAAAAGAGGTCGACCGGGGACGGCCAGTCAGCTTATCCTGTTAATGCATATAATCAAGACTATTTCAGAAATTATATCACATCTTCAGGCTTTTTTGGGGACATTTTAACTTTCGTGTTGCTTGTGGGCAAATCCATTGTGAAAGTTTGAAATACAACCTGTCCTCCAAACCACAGTCACTCATTGGTTTCCATACAAGTGATGAATCTGC
>NW_015762472.1:0-617 GCF_001515625.1 Sinocyclocheilus rhinocerous
CAACTTGTAAAAGTGCATGTAGCATTATATGACCCCTTTAATGCATCCTTGCAGAATAAAATATTGCTTTCTTAAAAATAATTTACTGACCCCAGTACAGTATGTATACTGTGTATATTTATACTAGAGACACTAAATCATTTGTAAATGTTAAGCACAAGTGGCTTGACTCCCCTTTCAAAAACTCAAAAAATGTGATTGTGACAAACCACAGGAAAAAAATAAAGAAATCCAGAAAACACCACAAAGCCAAAAATGAATATGTGTTGTGGATTATCATAGAGACACACAAACAACAAACATAACTCAAAGAAATTCCTTGGAGCTACAGACTGTAATCCATTCTGCAACATTAACTGCAAGACCAATGCTAAAGGGCAAAAAAGCCTGAAAACATGCAGCTACAGTACTTTCCTTTGAACCATGTTTGAATGACATTCTGAAACTCTATCCACTTATTTTTCAGAATTGTAATATGGAAATGGTAATATAATTGGCTTTCCAAGACTTTCAAACATGCAGTTCTGGTTGCACTGCAACTGAATATCATTTGTATAGTGACAGGCTTCACCACATTTTAGGTTTAAATCCCCTGTTACAAACACAAAGCAACAATA
>NW_015762473.1:0-617 GCF_001515625.1 Sinocyclocheilus rhinocerous
GACATTCAGTCAGGCCCTCATTAAATTAGTTAAAACACTCCTGCATTATCCAGGGCTGAAATGTGTTTAATAGTCTCAAATCTCCCTAATTACAATGATCCAGCCTCACAGGCACAGAAGTTCAGCAGTTCAAATACATTTTTTACTGTTATTCGGCTCATTATAGTCCAAGTGTGAGGAAGAGAAGAGATAGTTCCTCCTCAGAAAGCCACAATGCACAGGTGATGATAATACTGCGTAGAAGCTGCCTATAATGATGCCACAGGAAACAGAAAATAATCAGTTCATATTTAACATTACAGTGACAAACCTGTCTTCTGTTTGTGTTCATGCAGGGTTATTAAAAAGATAGCCAAATTATTTTGTTTATTCATTTACTCACCCCCAGGTAGTCCCATCCTGTATTTTCTTTCTTCTGTGAAAAGTCTGTCAAAAGTCTGGCTACACAAAATTAGCAGAATATTTTTTTTGCATCAGATGTTGTGTACTATATTTTAGCACAGCTGGAAAGCGGTGTCGACTGCTAAGTATCCAGAACCAGTGCTATCCATTCAATAATTGGGGATTTTGTTTTTATCTGAACTGTCACTTCAACAATTATAGTTACACCAGTAAAA
>NW_015762474.1:0-617 GCF_001515625.1 Sinocyclocheilus rhinocerous
TATATATATATATATATATATGTATTATTTTGCCAATAAAAGCCTTTAAAACTTATGATAAGCTTATTATTGTTTTTCAGTATACCATAGAAATATGTGGAAAAATTATCTACAAATACTGAAGCAGCAGACTTTGCAAAACACTAAATTTATGTCACTGCCAAAACTTTTGGCCATGATGACTGTACATTTATGTCAGATGTATTTTTTACAAATGCAAAATGCTAGTCTGAAAATAACACACATTTCTCAGTTATTTCTTGTGCTATACTTGTTGTACATCTGGAAAATCTGATGCATTCTGTGCTTACTGAATGAATGTCTGTTTTCATTCATGTATGCCACTTTTTGGAACACTTTGTTTGTCCATTGCTTAGAGATTCAAATTTTGCGGATGATGTCCATTTGTGTGCTTTATTTTTCAGCACTGATGATGACATGTTGCTGCAGAAGTATCTTATGTGTTCAACTTGTATTTTTTTTAATTTATTTTTTTCATGTTTTTATTGATTTCACTTAAAGAAGCGTTTCTTTATCAAATTCATATCTGCAAATTCTCAGTGATTGTATCGGTGAGAAACGGGAAGTGTATAACATTTAAAATACCTCAGCTCAAA
>NW_015762475.1:0-617 GCF_001515625.1 Sinocyclocheilus rhinocerous
CATCTGGACTCTGAACAGGGAACACAAACGGGCAGGAAACTCAGCTCTGCTGACGAACATTAGCAGACAGGGTACGGGTGGCAGCAAATGCTGCGAAATAAGTTATGTGAATAACTCCGTATGTACAGAGCCTATGTTTCTCATACAGAAAATGGTGCTTTTTGCTTTTTAACGGATGATTCTTGAAGACAAAACGGATCCAAGATTCATTGTATTGTAGAATATATGCAGGCAGTTGAAGTGCTTGAATAACACCAGGGAAGTCAAAATGCAGGCAAAGATATACTTGAGTTATTTGCATTATTTACTCTCCGTCATGTGGCATTTTTAAAATCTTGATGTGGGTTTTGGTGGATGCAGCATAGAGGTTTTAAACAACACGAGGTTAAGTAAATAACGATTTACTAATTTTTTAAAGGAATAGTTCACCCAAAAAAGAAAATCCACTCCATCAATTAATGTTTTGTGCAGCGAAAATCCATCAAGATGTTTTTAACTTCAAAATTTTGCTTCTGGCTAAAAGTCCTCTATACATAATATTGATTTCTCCAGTGAAAAAGTAAGTGAAAACTGTCCAAAACAGTTCTAAACAAATATGTTGGTGAATTTTGATGTGA
>NW_015762476.1:0-617 GCF_001515625.1 Sinocyclocheilus rhinocerous
TGCAATGCTACATTTATCCAAATCTGATGAAGAAACAAACTCATCCTACTCTTGTATGGCCCGAGGGTGAGGACATTTTCAGCTATTTTTTTCATTCTTAGATTAACTATTCCTTTAATGTGCATGTTAATGATGCTCTTGTAATAATCTTAATTATATAATCTGCTCATCAAAATTTTTTCATATGCTCCTTTTTGGCAGAAAACTATCATTTGGTCAAGAGTCCACAGAACAGGTGAGAAAACATGAAAATGTATAACTGCATATGAGAAGGACAACCTTCTTCACAAACTGAAACCGTGTTCATGTGTGTCCAGTTCAGGCGAGACGGTCACTAGTGTTGTCAGTCTCTCTCCAGCTCTTCCCAAGAAGATGAGAAAGTATAAGAAAAATAAAAGTGTGGAGCAGCCAGACGTGCCACCAGAGATACCGGCTAAAGGTAGAGTAACATTCCCAAAATGACCTCTATATGTCACCTTACATTATTTCTCAAGTGTATATATCTTAGTTTATTAGCTAAAATATTCCAATATTCCATCTCAGCCCCTATTGCAGACAAAATGCGAAAGCCGAAGCTTTTAAAACCTCAACCCAGAAAAGTGGTTTTGGTAAGTTAC
>NW_015762477.1:0-617 GCF_001515625.1 Sinocyclocheilus rhinocerous
TACCGGGCATGCAAATACTGACATGCGTCATGCGTGTTTATCAGCTCTTGCGCTGGTTAGACGTATTGGGAAGCAGATCTACAGAGATATTTGCATGGGGCTGTTTTGTCTATCATATTACAACCTTTTGTTTCTCCTGATTAAAGTTTAACCTGATTTAATTTTCACTGTGTGTCAGGGTACCTCATCTCTGTTGATCTGTAAAGCAATATCACATGCAAAAAGTGCAGATTTTTTGTGATATCGATATAGATTTTTATACAACAAGTTAAATTAAAACGAAAGTTAATAGTGAGTAACTTACATTTTAGACACTTTTTTTTGCTCCACCAACAAAAATAGTTTCAAACAAAGGCACAGCACAATTTACTGTTGCATAAGCAGGCAACACACAACAGTGGCACTAATTTAATCTCTTGAACAAATTGATTGAGTGAATAATTCAATTACTATTGGGATAATTCAAGACTGTCCCTTGTTCAATCCTGAACAAATTAGTGTTTTTGAACAAACTGGATATGCATACTTCTCTACTGTATAGTAGGCAAAAAAAAGAAAAAAAAACACCATGTGAAAATTGTTGTATGTCCAAATTCACAGTATTCATAAAAAAAAAA
>NW_015762478.1:0-617 GCF_001515625.1 Sinocyclocheilus rhinocerous
TATATGCTCCTTAAGATCATACATAATGTATATATAGTAACTGTATGATTTTAAAAGAATAAATCAAAGCAAAATTATTATTATCATTATTTACTTGGAATGGGTAAAAATACGGTTTTCTCCTATTTATTGTGATCTTCATTGAGATCTCAATATTGTTTCTGAAAGCCTCTGGATTGTGTTTTGAATTCTATGCCAGTATTTTTTTTTAAGCATCACACTGTGCAAGTTGAAAGCCTCACAACAAAAGAGTCATATTTTGCAGTCTCAATTGACTGTGATGAGATACAATTCAGTTTCTTGTAAAATAATGGCATAAATGTTTGGTTGTCCTTGAGAGCCAAATGCGAAAACAAATACACAACTTGACCACTGTAGTTTGATTCAAGAACAAATGACTAATATGAACTGGTTCTTTTTAGTGAATCACAACCATGCAAAAGAATCAGAAAACAAAGAAATGTTTTTGTTAAATACATAGCTATCAAACTGCATATTTTGGGCCCTGTTGTTCATTTTACATATTAAAATGAATATTTTTGCAATGTACCAAGTTAGATGTTTCCCTGTATAATTTGTAGCAATAGTCACATTTATTGTATAACATCAGGCTATAC
>NW_015762479.1:0-617 GCF_001515625.1 Sinocyclocheilus rhinocerous
TATATATAAATTAAAGAAAGTGTGCAACATATCATTAGAAACTTATTCCTAGAGCCAGTCAAAAAAAATGTCATTGTGATGCAATTTTTCAGAAGACCTTACATTCATCATCAGATTCCTCTGACCCAGGAAGCAGACACTAACTGACATGCACTCACTGTCATATTGCATCTCATATATTTTTTATAGTCTTTTTTTTCTCTCGTGCCAAAAAAGAAGTGGGGGGTTTCGACCCCCATTTCATCTGAACCATTCCCCCTCTCTTGAATATCAATGACATCCTCTTTAAAAACATACATATTCTGTGGAATTTACCCTGTTCAGAATGCATAAAGAAAAGCCTGAAAAATAGATTTATAGATTTTTTTTTCTCCTCCTCTCCAGGGTGGTGGAAAGTGGCAAAGTTAATTTGAAATTCACACAGTCAACATAAAGAAGGTGGTGAAATGATCTCATTCAAAAAGATCTCATATCAGAGACACAAGGCTGGATATATTAATTTCAAACTAAATATTTAACTATGCATACATTAATAACTCTACAATTTCAATAGGTTTTTTTTGAATGTCTGATTTATTTAGCACCATAAATATTAGGCCTGCCCAAGCAGCTATTTG
>NW_015762480.1:0-617 GCF_001515625.1 Sinocyclocheilus rhinocerous
CTCAGTTTATAAAAATACCCGTGTACGTGTGGACATGGCCTAAATAGTCACAGAGGAAAAACTGTCCATCATACACTACACGACTGGGGATCACACACCACCAAACTTTAAAGTTGTTCCGATCACAACAAACTCATCGAGAACTGTGCACCTCGTTGCAAATATGCAGACTGGATCTGACTTTCAGAAACTAGCGTCAACTTTGCCAGGCTGTAAATCAGGGGAAAATCGGGACAAAAGTCGCGTAGTGTGTTCCAGCCTTTAGATAACGGCCGGTTTGGTTCTAAGTGAGAGTGTACAATTCTCAAAAATCATCAATGAGGATGCGATTGGTTGTCCTAAGTGAAAAATAACCGGTTGTCAAAGAGTCTAAATATTTCCAAAATAAATGGATAGCGGCAGTTATTTAAACATCATTGCAGATAAATATGGAAATATGGCTTTAATTTCAATTGGTAGCATTTCTGATTTCAGGCAGAATTATATTGTGATGTAATTTTTATACTTATATATCATGGTAAATTTTGTCATAAGTCAGCTCTTAAACAGAGAGCTGTTAGAAACTCAACACATAATGCGGTCCCACTTTATATTAAGTGGCCCTAATACCTGTGTAC